>NW_019268570.1:1110237-1225839 GCF_002738365.1 Cucurbita moschata
TTTTTTTTTTTTTTTTTTGTTATTTTGCCCTAAGAAGGATTCTTCCTAAGTTCCATGAAGAAACTCAGTAAAGATTCAAGCTGAAAATCAGAGTCTTCTGAAGTCATAAGATTCAATAAGAAGTTGATTTCATCCAAGTTTGATTATAAATATATTAGCCTGTGATGGATTTCAAACTATAAGAAAAATACCTTGATGGAGATGGATAGAAACTCTACGAGTTTAGAAAAGAAACTGAGCCGATTCGAGTCTTGTGCAACAAGATTAAAAAAAGTGTAAAGAAAATGGTTTAAATCAAAAAATCACGTGAATCTAGGTTCTAACATGTAGGCTAAAGGAACAATGGGCGCGTGTTGAGCATTAAGGTAGAGAGCGTGTCCAAGTACGCCACTAAACATTTCACAAGTCAAGCAAGGCAATACATCGACATACCAGCAGTACACGTGTCGCAAGATAAGCCATCCATCTGACCTGTACCCTTGTAACCGACTCGAAACCACAACCCACATCCACCTAGTTGACCCAACCCAGTTTTGCAACCTGCGACTACATTACCCCTATGCGCACATGGTACGCGCATGTGAAAATACATTTAGAACTCCCCTACAGTGTGTGGGCGCGCATGTGAAGCCTTTGCACAATTCGCTTCTGATCTCGATAAAGTTACTCAGAATCAATTGGCAAGAGGTCAACGATTACGTGAGTTGCTCAAAAAATCCCAATCAACCCCTCTCACCGTAGAAGAAAATGGAAATTCTAAAATTTTTGGAAACTTTTCTAGAAAGTAATTGAACTTGAGAAGACTCGTGGTAACCATGTAAGTAGCTACACAAATTTTAGGCAATTAATACTTGTAAGGATCATTTGGATTTGCATGCATGCTAGTAAAATGAGCCATAAGTGAATAGTTTCAGCACGATTGAAACTTAGGGTGATCAGTTAATTTTGTGAATAGTCACACTTGATGTAAGAATTTCATAACTGTTCCTTGATTATTGTTATGGACAATATACCACTACCAAGTACATAAATATGCTGGTATGGGGATGAAATTTTGTGATATGTGTTCCAGGTATTTAATGGATGTTACCCCGTTGAGCATGTGTGACTGTTTGTATGATTTAATATACATTAGCTCTAGGTGGTCAAATGTGTGATCTCCTTGTAGAGTGTAAGTAGATGTAACGAAATAAGACTAGGACATTAAGCATAGACTGACTAGACGATAATCTAGGATGGAACATCTCCAGTAGTCTGAGCACCTTAGGCTCGTAAGCAACAATCAGCGGGTTTAGTTTCTAGTAATTCTCGACCAAGCTAGGCTCGAAGAGTCAAAATAGAGAAACTTGGAGACGTGAATTCATGTCAAAGTTGCCAAGTCGCCCTAGGGACCTAGAGGACAACCACGACAACCTAAAAAAACAAAAGTACCCTCCTAGGTCGATAGTAGTTGTTACAATGTCTAAAGAGCTTCCACATTCCTTTCCGCTCCAGTTTCAGTACCTCTAGCCTAGCATGGTTCAATTAGGGATGTGTAACCTAAAAGGTTGTTGGATTATCTTGCACAATAGATCTGTCTTATTGGGGGAGGTAGGATAATACAGGTAGTCATAGAAGTTGGCATGCATAGGAGGCCGCTCCCCCAACTTTGAGTGACTATATGGTCTTGTATGAAGAGTTTGCTAGCTAACCTTCCATAGATGATGAGTGAACTAGCATACACCTTACTATCTACACCAGAGAGAGTTCTATGAGGTAGTGCCTCAACGAAGGACATCGGTTAGCTATTGCGTATGCTAAGCTAGCTACCTAAGTCTATAAGTAACACAAGTTGTACACTTGAAACTTAGAGAAAAAAAAAAGCGTGTAATCACCTGCTAGGTCAAGAATGTGATGAGAACCTATATATTGGCTGTTTAATGAATAGAATTTTATACTCACTCCTTATATATTATTTTTCAAGTGAATGACAGGTTAGGATATAAAAGTCTTATAATTAATTATTTAGTTTCTAACAATAATTTTTATTATTTTGTTTGTAATTTGATTTTTATTCCGGAACATCCAAAGTTATTAATGTAATCTTGAACCGTATGTGGTTGACATACAAGAGGATCGTGTTCAAGTAATAACCTAAAGAGTCTATTGTATATGGATAAGGTTGGGTGCCTTATCCTGGTAACACTATTGATACGACCCACTTTCTAATCCTTACAAATGATTTGATCCAAATCGTTCATGTAGAGACACGTAAGTGGAGGTATCCTATTCAATGAGTTTTTATAATACTGGACCAAGAAATATTTAATCACTCTTTATAAGTCCATTAATAGAGAAGATTAATATTTCACGTGATGATCTTATGTGATTCGATCTTAATCCTGAGTGAGTTATGAACTCCTGCCTGTGAGGGTTTGTCCTTTAATTTACATGGGTGAGAATGATTCTTTTAGCCAATTTAATATGCCTACCATTTTGGGGACTTGATGAAAAGGGAGTTTGACAACATAATATCATGAGATGGAATTCACTCATTTCCATATAAGGAAAGTAGACGAGTTATTCTCTTAAGTACTGATTTCGGGACTTGAACAATGGGGCCTCACCCTCTCATTGGCTCGAGAGGGACTTGGTTTATGATTGGATCATAAAAAAATATTTCATTAGAGGATTAGTGGTACTTAATGTGAAATATGTAATTACAGGGGTAAAACGAATTTTTGACCCAGCGGTAATTATGAACAACTCGTGAAAGATAAACTTACTTGTAATGATTATATCAATGGACATAGCTTGTCCTACAATGCATAAGAGTGCAACTCTATATCGGTAGCGGATCTATCGTTAATGAATGAAAATTGATTAACTAAAGAGTTTAATTAATTAATTTTATATTACTGGACCTTATAACCTATAGGTCCATCACGTCCCCTCGCTGTTCATAGAAACTCTAAAAGGTTCAATTTAATTTTTTTTTTTTTTGAAATGTTTAAATTAATATTTAATATATTAGATATTAAATATAAAAAAGAAAATAGATTTAATTTGAAACGTTGAAATTAATATTTAATTTGGAGGGTTCAAATTAATATTTAATATAATAAATAGGTTAAATATAAATAGAGAAAAATATATTAATTTGAAGGGTTCAAATTAATATTTAATATATTAGATATATTGAAAGAAAAATATATTTATGGTATTTGATACCATTAATGTATTTTGATACCTACCATAAATATATATTTAAAATTTGAATGAAATTAAAATTAGTTAAATATATATTAGGATATCTTATAATATTTAAATATGATCTGTCTAAGATATTATATTTAATATATTAGATAGGCAAATATATACTTTAACAAAAAATTCTACTATAATCTCTATCAAGACCTTAAGCCAAAAAGATATTAATCTCTCCCACTTTCTCGGGAGAAGAAAACTAAATAATTATTGAAACTCTTCCTCCAATCCCTTTAAGATTTTCTTTTGAGTGGCTCCCACAAACCTTGATTTTATGTCCGAGTCATAGCGAGGAAGAACTCGTGGAATATGAAGAACTTTTGGATGGTTTGAATACTTCGAGAAGTCTTGTAAGTTGGGTTTTACAAAGGTAGAGTTTTTGCTCTCGTATTTATTACTTTTGTTTTAATTCTTAAACGATTCCCAATCCTTCTCTTACGTAGATGAAGAGTTCATTCCATTCATGACACTTCTAGTTGTGGTGATGGGATGCTTGGGAGCTCTGGCACCACTAAGGATGTCCACCGAGGGGTCTATCATATATGCATTCCATAGGGTGTCACATCATTTTTTTTTTTTTTGAATTCCACCCACTTCGATCTTTGTTAAAAAACTTAATACATATGCACCGTCAAAAGAGCAAATAGTTAATGATTGCTCCATCAGCCTACACCTCGTTAGGGAAAAAGATGAAACAAGACAGATAAACAGATTTGAGGGTGTTTTGGATGTCGTGGATAGGCTACGGTCTATGCCTCAAGTGCAACTGTAACCATGAGGGAGAGTTATGTGGGAGAACAACGGGATGTTCCGAATGTTGCAAGTCTGGCTACTGTGTAGTTGAGTATCCACATAAGAAGGAGCCGAAGGCTAACCAACCCACAGGGCAGAATTAGGGAGGTCGAGGAGGTCAACAACAACAAAACAACAACAGAAGCGCGTTGTAGCCCTTGTGATCATGACCAAGAGGATCGGCGAGAAGAAAACAATTGTGACAAGACACCTGTTAGAAAACACTCATACAACTAAGAGAGGCAATAAACCAACTTACTCATCATTCAACTTGTTACACAATACATATATAGACAGAATAGCCACACTAACCGCTATTAACTACCCTTAACCGCTAATAACTACCCTTAACCGCTAATTACTTCCCTCAACTGACATAATTTGAAATACAAATAGTAAATAAAATGTATTACGGTTAATACAAGATTAAATAAACTAACAACACCTTCCTGCTTTGGTCAATTAGCTTTTATAGTATTTGACTCTGATTCCATAACTCCTTCATCTCTAAGAGGTTTTTTGAGCACGCACACTTAGATCTAAAACAGCTAGAGAACACCCTTACAATATCCAAACCTCAGGACAAGTTATTGGTGGCTACCCACACAGTTAAGGCAAGTCATGTGACGGTGTCAGATGAGTTATGGATGATACTTTAATTGTTCTATACATGCAAAACTTTGATTTCATTCTAGGGATGGATTGTCTAGGTGAGAACCATGCCCTAATAGATTGTGAAGTCGGCTTAGTGAGCTTCAAACTCTTCTTAAGTAAAACCCTAGTGGTCAGAGAGTTTGCGGATGTTTTTCCACAAAGTTGCCAAGGTTGCCTGACCTCAATCAGAGAAGTAACGTTGGGAGTCGACCTGGAACAACGAATTGTGCCGGTCTCCAAAGCACCTTATAGAATGGCACCCACAAAACTAAAGGAATTGAAGGATCAATTACAAGAGCTTTTGGATAAGACTTCATTCGGCCTAGTGTTCCGCTATGGGGAGCTCTTGTGTTGTTCATAAAGAAAAAAGATTGATCCCTACGATATAGATTACATGGAGTTGAATAAGGTTACTATCAAGAATAAGTATCCCTTCTTAAGAATAGATGATCTGTTTGACCAGTTGTAGGGTAGAATGGTGTTCTCTAAGATCAATTTGAGGTTAGTTACAATCTGACGAGGATCAAAGAGGAGGAAATACTTAAGATGGGTTTCAGGAGCCGTTATGGACTCTCTAAATTTTTTTTGTTTTACCAATGTCTATGCAATATTCATGGAACTATTGAGCATAATGTTTTTAGTGGGCATTTTCAGGGGTGGATGTTTCTTTTGGGGGAGGAGTTTTGGACACTTTCGTTATCATGTTTATCAATGTCATCTTAGTTACTCTGGGACAAAGGCTTTTGGGGGGAGGAGTTTTGGACACTTTCGTTATCATGTTTATCAATGTCATCTTAGTTACTCTGGGACAAAGGCATAGCATGAGAAACACCTAAGGAATGTTCTGCCAGTGTCGAGAATTTATATACGCCAAATTTCCTAAGTGCAAGTTCTAGTTGTGTGAAGTGGCTTTTCTAGGTCACGTGGTATCTAGTAAAGGAATCAATGTGGATCCAGCTAAGATAGAAGTAATAATGAAATGACCAAGGCTATTAGAGTATTTGAAGTATGAAATTTTCAGGAGTTAGTTGGTTATTACTGAAGGTCCATTCAGGAGTTCTTTGTCTAGATTCCAGCATGTGAGCAGAGTTTTCAAGGCTAAAAGAACGGTTTGTGGTGACACTAGTCCTCTAAAGTACCGAATGAAACATACAATCTCATGGTATACAATGACACCTTGGGAAAGGGACTGGGTACGTACTTGTGCAAAAATGTAAAGTAATAGCCTATGCCTTCGGAAAACTTAAGGAGTCCAACTCCAACTGTCCCACGCAAAATCTTGAGCTTGAAGCCATGGTGTTTGTGTTGAAGACATGACGACATTACCTATATGGAGAAAAGGTACAGGTGTACATTGATCATAAGAGCCCCGAGTATCTATTCACATATAAGAAGTTGAATATGACTGTAACGACCTGGGAAAATGAGAAAACGAGAAAAAAAAAAAGCTCAATCGCCGGAAAACCCGCGAGTTTTCCGGCGACCGCCGAGTTTCGCGGAACCCACGCGAAACGACGGCCACAGCACGCCCAACCCTCAGCCCACGACACCCAGCACCATCAAGATACCTGCAAAGAGAGAAAAGACAGAAACTACAAGAGAGAGAGATTTTGGAAAAAAAAATCGGCGAGTGTCCAGTTTCTCCGACGAACCCTCAAACCAACACCAAACGACCTGTTACCATCACGAGAAGGGTCCCTAACGAAAGCACGATAACTCAAGGTGCGTTCTGTGCTTCTTCGTAAACGCCGTCGTCGGTAACCGAGGTCGGAAAATTGGATTTTCCCTAATTGTTCATAGATCTGTGATTTTAGGAACCTTTAGGCATCGAGACTTCCAGAAAAGAAAGAAGGACGACAAATAAAGAGGAAGAGGAAGAGAGAGGACCGAAATCGGCAACGGAAACGCCGCGGGAAGGAGAGAGAGAAAGCTCGCCAGAAAATCGGCCGAAGTCAGGTAAGGAAGACGAGACCCACGGATCCGGGTCAACCCGAACCCAGAACCCGAGAGGGTCAGCCCATTCATTCCTCGGCCTCTACCTTCGGCCCAGCCCAACTACAGCGGCCCAAACCTCAGACCAGCCCAGAAGTTACGGTTCAGTTGAATCAACTCGAGACCAGACCCATGGTCAAATCGAGCCGGCTTGCAACCCAAAAAAAAAAAAACTTTCGGCCCAGCCCAATAAGCCGAGGCCCAACTGTAGTCTTGGCCAGTAGCCTCCGCAGCCCACGACTCGGACCACGACCCGAACTGGACTGCGACCCGCGCTTCGACCCAACGCTACTGTGCGACGTGGCTCGCTCTGCTGCTGCCACGTGTCACATAGCGGCGCAAGCAGTCCCTCGGCTCGGCTCGGCGCAAACGGCTCGGGCTCCCTCTGGTGACGCTCCGGCAGCTCCTCCGACGGCTTCCAGTGGCTGTTCGGCTCGGCTCACCTATTTTCAGCCCGGTTTCCACTGTTCCGACCCTCCTGGATCTGTTTTCGGCCCCGATTAAGGTATTCGAGACCGTTTTAGAGCCATATTTCACAATTATTTCACATTTATTAAATTATAGGTAAATTAATTGTGAAATACTAACGGAAAGTGGTGGACGGTGTAATAGGAAACAAACCCCGGCAACGTAGGAAGCAACTCTCACAGAACGGGAGCTTACGTTTAGCTATTTAGGGAGTACTTCGGCCAAGGCCAACCAAGTAAGTGACCTTGCTATAGGATAGGCTAAATAAATTGTATGAGTTATGATGATGTGTGGATTATGATGCTCGATGATATGTGCAGTATATACGTATTTTGTTGAGTGATGCTTGATATGTTTGACGCACGTTGTGGCATTATGATGAGAATGATGATTGCATGATTTTTTTATCTTAATATGATGATGTTTTCCATATTGAGCATGCTAGATGATGATGAGTGCCATTTTGCATCATGTCGTTAGATCGACATAGGACACAACCCTAAGAGCATGAAAATGATATTAATATAAATATCCACGAGTATGCATTACCTAGAGTAACAAAGAGATGAGACTAGAGGGTTGTGTCAGAAGAGACATTACGATGGATTTAGAGGGACCTCATGCATTTTGTATGTTCATAAGCATAGGGCTACTTCCCCTAGAGATGATGAGTGCGAACGTGCACCTTATGATGAGCGCGAATGCGCACAAGTGCGAAAGCACATAGATGAGGGTGTTCATGAGGCGCATGACACTATGGGGTTCCGCTGACCTCCGGACGTCGCTACAGATTAGCTTGACTAGATGGTCCAGGGGGTGTGCAAGCGCTCTGGGGACTCACACTCACATGTGTGAGTCGTGTGTTGGGAAGTACTACACATCCAATTTGTCCGAGACTGGAGGCCACCCCTAAGATGATTAGAGATAGGTCCCTATTCATGATTGCTTGTGTTTGCATTAGCATGGCCCCTATAGTGGGGTCCCTTACTGAGTATTTCGGCCGTGTGCCATATTGTTTTTCAGGTAAAGGCAAGGCTCCCATGTACGGTTGACGGTGGCATCGTGATCAGAGACTGTGGCGCGTGCATAGGATAGTTACATATTTAAAATTCCTAGTCTTGGTTAGGATAGGGCGTTTGCATTTCATTCATTTATATTAATTAATTTGTAATCGTTTTATTTTATCTTTGAACTCCAGCACGATGTTTGAAACACGTAAGTCCGGCAGTGTTTTCCAATGTTTAAATGTATTCTGAAGTTTTAAATTTTTCCGCTAATAAAGATGAGCATTCTTAGATTTTTATTCTGCATTAGAGATGAGCATGAGACGTTAGTGGCGACTCTAGATATGTGGAAATTTAGGGTCGTTATAGTTGGTATCAGAGCTCTAGGTTTTAGATTCTGTAGACTTGCCTACGATGTAGGCTTGGCACACTCCACGGTCCCAACGTCGATGCCCCGTCACCGTCAGGTACGCCTTGCATAAGATAAGAAAAGAGAAACGTTTTAAAACTCACATGCATTTTTTTATGTTGACATTACTGAAATGGTTGTGATATTTCACGTATTTATTTAAGAGTATGATGTCATGTGTTGCATGCTGAGTAATTTTGTTAGTAGCATGATATGATGCTTAGCGTGATGAATGTTTACTTCTATGGCGTTACGATGTATTGTATAGTATGCGTATTGTTATTTATATATATGCATAGTATTAAGGCCTTAGACTTAAGCAACCTTATATTGGTTTATAGAACCATGCCCAGAGGATGAGGAAGAGGAAGGGGAAGAGGAAGAGGAAGAAGAGGATGGGGGTGACCCCCTCGTAGAGAAGTAGGACGAGGTGTGGCAGTAAAGGGCCCACCTCAAGAAAGATCAGAGACTGGGCCGGTAACAGTTACGCCGCCCCCAGTCTTACCACCAGTTGAGCTACATCTTCTAGCTCTACTGCAAGCTGAGCCTCCACCACAAGTAGAATCTTCACCCCAGCCTACCCTACCACTCTAAGTCACACCTGAAGCTGCACCCTCAGCGGGCGGAGTAGATGCTAATACTAGGTTAATGTTTGACTCCATCTAAGCCCTAATTCAAACCTTGGTAACCAATCAGCAAGCCAGTCTACAACAGGCCCAGGCATAGGCGTTGACACTGGCATAGGTACAGGCACAGGTACAGGCACGGGCACAGGCACAGGTACAGGCACGGGCACAGGCACAGGCACAGGCCACTGCTCAGGCCAATGCCACAGTAAACCCTCCACAACCTGTTAGATGTTCAAGCTGGATCAGGGACTTCAAGAGATATGACCCTCGACCATTCATTGGTTCCTTAGTAGACTCCATAGAAGCCCAAATGTGGATTGCAATGGTGGAAACCACCTTTGAGACTATGGAGTGCCTAGAGAACCAAAAGGTTGCCTGTGCAACCTTCGTCCTACAAAAGGACGCAGAGATATGGTGGAGAGATAAAAAAACCCTTCTTAACCCAGAAGGGGGACCAATGAACTGGGAACGATTTAGGAGGCCTTCCTTAAAGAATGTTATCCTAAGTCAGAGCGACTTAAAAGACAGTAGGAGTTCGCCCACCTGGTACAGGGCGGACTCACAGTGGAGAAGTACAACCGAGAGTTTAAGAGACTCAAGAGATTTGCACCGTCCATGGTGGACACTGAGGAAAAGATGACAGAAAAATTTGTATTGGGTTTGGAACCAAGAATCCGCCGCATGTTGGAGACGTTCAACCCAAAGACCTATGAGGAAGCCTTGAGAACTGCCAAGGCTTTAGAGAAACCAAAGGATGAGAAACGACGTGAAGAGCCAGTTATAATTGGGCAGAAGCGTCCTCATAAATCAGGAGGCTTTGACCGTCCACCACCAGCACGTAGGCACCGTTCCAATAACAGACCCGCTCCTAGATGGGATGAGCGACGCCCTCCCCGACGTACTGATAGGAACCCCAGCAATCAAGATGGGGCCAGAGGGAGAAGAGAGGAAGGGTGCACTATCTGTGGAAGACTACACGGTGGGAGGTGCATGGCCGGCAGCCGAGCGTGTTATAGATGTGGTCAAGAGGGGCACATCGCCGTGAACTGCACGACCGGAAATGTTGTAGCACAAGCAAACCCACCCAGAGTAGTAGAGCAAACGGATCCACCAGCACCACCGCGAGCTCAAGCTAGGGCCTACGCGTCAACCAGCAAGGACACTAGGAGGTCCGACGCTGTGGTGACAGGTACACTATCCATTTTAGGTCATTTCGCTTTTACCTTATTTGATTCTTGTTCCACGCATTCCTTTATTTCCATGCCTTTTGTTGTACAAGCAGGGTCGAATTAGAACCCTTATTGCATGAAATGTCTGTAAGCACCCCTGCGGGGGTAGACTTAGTATCTAGGGATAGAGTAAAGGATGGCCAAGTATAGGGAACCAAACTTTAAGCATTGACCTGATGGTGGTAAACATGACAGATGTCGACGTCATACTAGGCATGGATTGGTTAGCTGAAAACCGAGCTAGTATAGACTGTCGCAAAAAGGAAGTAAAATTTTCGCCACCGACAGGACCTACCTTTAAATTTAAAGGCACAAATATCGGGATTACCCCCAAGGTGGATGGGCTATATTAGCATGTGTTGTAGACATAAGAGGAAAGGAAAAGACCCTAATAAACGTGCCAATAGTAAACGAGTTCCCGGATGTATTTCTGGACGACTTACCTGGAATACCCCCTTCCTAAGTGGTCGACTTCGTCATCGAACTCGAGTCGGGAACTGGGCCTATTTCCAAAGCACCCTATCGCATGGCGCCAGCAGAGTTGAAGGAACTCAAGGCGCAATTGCAAGACTTACTAGATAAAGGATTCATTCGACCTAGCATGTCCCCCTGGGGTGCGCCAGTGTTGTTTGTTAAGAAGAAAGATGGATCGATGCATCTGTGCATCGATTACAGAGAGCTAAACAAGAGAACCATAAAAAACAAATATCCTCTGTCTAGAATAGAAGACTTGTTTGATCAACTCAGAGAGGCAACTGTATTCTCTAAGATAGATCTTCGGTCCGGTTACCACCAAATTAGGATTAATGAAAAAGACGTACCAAAAACAGCGTTTAGGACAAGGTACAGTCACTATGAGTTCGTAGTGATGTCATTTGACCTCACCAATGACCCAGCTGTGTTTATGGAGTTAATGAACCGGGTATTCAAGGAATGCCTAGACATGTTCGTTATTCTGTTCATTGACGACATCCTCATATACTCGAAAATTGACCTAGAGCACGAGGAACACCTCCGAAAAGTCCTAACCACCCTAAGAGAGCACAAGTTGTACGCCAAGTTCTCCAAATGCGAATTTTGGTTACGACAAGTCTCTTTCCTAGGACACGTGGTGTCAAGGGAAAGAATATCTGTAGATCCCACCAAGGTCGAAGCGATCATAAAGTGGGAACGCCCAACTACGGTAACGGAAGTAAGGAGTTTCCTAGGATTGGCGGGATATTATCGAAGGTTCGTGCAGGACTTCACTAAAATATCCTCGCCTTTAACAAAGTTAACAAAAAAAAATGGGTATCATTTAGATGGGATGATGCTTGTGAAGCAAGCTTCCAGGACCTAAAAGAGATATTGGTAACCGCCCCGGTACTCATAGTACCCGAGAGCTCAGAAGGATATGTGATCTATAGTGATGCCTCCATGAAAGGACTGGGATGTGTGTTAATGCAACACGGCAAGGTTGTCACATACACATCTCGTCAACTTAAGGAATATGAAAAGAACTACCCTACCCACGACCTAGAGTTGGCCGCTGTAGTGTTCGCGCTGAAAATCTGGCGACATTACCTGTATGGCGAGAAAACCCAAATTTTTACCGACCACAAAAGTTTGAAATACTTCTTCACCCAGAAAGAGTTAAACATGAGGCAGAGAAGGTGGTTAGAATTGGTGAAGGATTATGATGTAGATATCCAGTACCACCCTGGAAAAGCAAATGTGGTCGCAGATGCCTTGAGTAGAAAGACGGTCCACTCGTCGGCCCTCATTACGAGTGAAGTAAGGGTACAAAGAGAGTTCGAGCGAGCCAACATAGCTGTAACGACCAAGGGAGTCATAGCACAGCTGGCCCGATTCACGGTACAACCTACGCTTAGGCAGAGAATTATTACCTCCCAACGAGAGGATCCTAACCTACAGAAAGTCCTAGGACAGCTAGATGAAAGTCCAGTAGATGGATTCTCGAAGTCATCAGATGAAGAACTATTGTATCAGGGGCGCTTATGTGTTCCGGCAATAGAAGATTTAAGGAAGGAGATACTGATGGAAGCTCACAACTCGCCATTTGCCATGCATCAAGGAGGTACTAAGATGTAACAAGATTTAAAACAACACTTTTGGTGGAAGAGCATGAAGAGAGAGGTGGCTGGGTTTGTGAGCAAGTGCTTAGTTTGTCAACAAGTGAAAGCTCCAAGACAAAAGGCGACGGGGTTGTGGCAGCCCCTAAGCATACCGGAGTGGAAGTGGGAAAACATAGTGATGGACTTCATAGTAGGTTTACCCAAAACGCCCAAAGGCTATACAGTGATCTGGGTACTTCTCGATAGGTTGACCAAGTCAGCACACTTTCTACATGGGAAGGTTACATATACAGTTGACAATTGGGCACAACTGTATGTGAAAGAAATAGTAAAACTACATAGAGTCCCAGTGTCTATAGTGTCGGATCAGGATCCACGCTTTACGTTAGCGTTTTGGCGCAAACTTCAAAAAACACTAGGTACCCGCCTCGACTTTAGTACCGCCTTTCACCCCCAAACAGATGGACAAACGGAGTGTTTAAACCAAATTTTATAGGACATACTACGCGCTTGCATACTAGATTTTAAGGAAAGTTGGGATTCCAAACTCCACCTGATGGAATTCTCGTATAACAATAGTTTCCAAGCAACTATTGGAATGACACCGTTTGAGGCCCTGTACGGGAAATGGTGTCGGTCCCCGCTATGTTGGGACGAGGTAGGAGAGAGAGAATTAGTAGGACCCGAGTTGGTTCGACTCACCAATGAGGCTGTCTAGAAAATTCGAGCGAGGATGCATACCGCTCATAGTAGACAGAAAAGCTACGTCGATGTAAGGCGTAGAAGCCTGGAGTTTGATGTAGGGGACCCAGTATTCCTCAAGGTGGCACCTATGAGAGGTGTGTTAAGATTCGGACATAAGGGCAAGTTAAGTCCTAAATTCATTGGACCATTCGAAATCCTAAAGCAAGTTGGTCCGGTAGCGTATAAGTTAGCCTTACCTCCAGCCCTCTCAGGAGTACATGATGTATTTCATGTGTCGATGCTAAGGAAGTACATTACGGATCCTATCCACGTAATAGACTACGAACCACTCCATCTCAATGAAGATCTGAGCTACGAGGAAAAACCAGTAAGAATCTTAGCTAGAGAAGTAAAAACCTTACGCAACAGGAGTATTGCGTTCGTTAAGGTACTGTGGCGGAATCACCACAGTGAGGAAGCCACGTGGGAGCGGTAGGACAAAATAAGAGAGAAATACCCCGAGTTGGTACAAGAGTTTGAGACTTTCGAGGACGAAAGTTCTTTTTAGGGGTAGATAATGTAACGACCCGGGAAAGAAAGAAAATATATATATATATATAATAAATAAAGGAAAACGAGAAAACGAGAAAAAAAAAAACCTCAATCGCCGGAAAACCAGCGAGTTTTCCGGCGACCACCGAGTTTCGCAAACCCACGCGAAACAACCTGGCGACCACCGAGTTTCGCGAACCCACGTGAAACGACGGCCACAGAACGCCCAACCCTCAGCCCACGACACCTAGCACCATCAAGATACCTGCAAAGAGAGAAAAGACAGAAACTACGAGAGAGAGAGAGAGAGAGATTTCGGAAAAAAAAATCGGCGAGTGTCCAGTTTCTCCGACGAACCCTCAAACCACTCTCAAACCGACACCAAATGGCCTGTTACCACCACGAGAAGGGTCCCTAACAAAAGCACGATAACTCAAGGTGCGTTCTGTGCTTCTTCGTAAACACTGTCGTCGGTAACCGAGGTCGGAAAATTGGGTTTTCCCTAATATTTAAAAGATCTGTGATTTTAGGAACCTTTAGGCCGCAAGACTTCCAGAAAAGAAAGAAGGACGATAAATAAAGAGAAAAAGGAAGAGAGAGGACCGAAATCGGCAATAGAAACGCCGCGGGAAGGAAAGAGAGAAAGCCGCCGGCAAATCGGCCGAAGTCGGGTAAGGAAGACGAGACCCACGGATCCGGGTCAACCCGAACCAAGAACCCGAGAGGGTTAGCCCATTCTTTCCTCGGCCTCTGCCTTCAGCCCAGCCCAACTACAGCGGCCCAAACCTCAGACCAGCCTAGAAGTTACGGTTCAGTTGAACCAACTCGAGACCAGACCCACAGTCCAATCGAGCGGGCCTGCAACCAAAAAAAAAAAACTTTCGGCCCAGCCCAATAAGTCGAGGCCCAACTGTAGTCTTGGCCCAGTAGCCTCCACAGCCCACGACCCGGACCACGACCCGAACCGAACTGCGACCCGCGCTTCGACCCGATGCTACCGCGTGACATGGCTCGCTCTGCTGCTGCCACGTGTCACATAGTGGCGCAAGCGATCCCTCAGCTCGGCTCGATGCAAACGGCTCAGGCTCCCACTAAACCTACCTTAATAGAAGTGGGAGGAAATAAACATGAATTTATCACACATTTGTCAAGCACCAAAGAAGGGCTTTAATATTATCTAGGTTGTTGTGGATAGGCTTACCAATATAGCTCACTTTATTCCTAACAAGGCCACGTAGACCAGTAGGCTCATCATATGTTAGAGAGATAGTCCGTCTTCGCGATGAGTCAATTTTCATTGTGTTAGACTGAGATACAAGGTTGACCTAGCATTCCTGGAAGGGTCTACAAAAAGTGTTGGGTATGCAATTCCGATTTAGTATGACTTTCCATCCCGAGATCGGCAGAAAAGCCAAAAGGTTGAATCAAATCCTAGAGGACATGTTGAAGGTTTATGTAATGGATTTCACATGTTGGTACGAGCACTTGTCTCTTATGGAGTTTGCCAATAATAACAACTACCAAACGACTATCTAGATCCCGCCGTTTGAGGTTTTATATAGGCATAAGTGTTAGACACCAATATTCTAGAGGAAGTAGGCACACACAATAACTTATAGAGTCGAAATTAGTACAAGTTACTAATGTAGTAGTGCAAAAGATAAGGCAAGGGATACTTCTTGCATAAGTCGATACATAATATCACAAGATGGAATTCACTCATTTTCATTCTTGTTCTATTAAATGGTGATGACTTGATAAATGGGGTCACTCTCTCATTGGCCCAAAAGAGACTTGGTTTATGATTAGATCATAAACAAATGGTTCATTAGAGAATCAGTAGTATTAAGGAGAAAGATATAATTACAAAGGTAAAACGGACTTTTGACCCATGTGTAATTATGAACGATGTTGGATTTATATGACAACCATAGATGGGGTGAATAGATTTTTACCAATTAAATTATTTAAGTATGCTTAAATTTTCTAATTATTAAACTTTTTTTAAATAAGATGATAATTAATACAAAAAGTATATAATAAATAATTCAATTCAAAACAATAAACAAATTTTGAGCTAAATAGGAAAGAGTTAGAAAATATAATACTGTAGTTTTATAATTTTATAGTGGCTCGATCAAACTCGACCTACCCCACCCTCTCCTCAAACGTCTCTTGAGAACTTGAACAAAGAACTTTCTTGACTCTTTCTTCGGATTAGAGTCCAACCGCTACATTGCTCTTTTTATGAGTTTAAGAGAAAACTCAATTGTTTCCACGACTCAGAATTAAAACATTACAAGTATTGAAATTTCGTAGACTACATGTTAGTACAATGGGCATTTATGTTTTATTTTACTTATGTTATTTTAATTTCTAGTAAATTGTTTTAAGGACATTTTAATAAGCATGAAAGTCCATGATAATGTCTTTATGATAAATTATTTAAATAATTATTTTCGTATAAAATGGTTATAATATGTATACAATAGCGACTTTAAAGAAAATTAGAATTGTTACAGAAATTGTGTTAAAAAAAAAAAAGTGAAGTACAAAAAAAATGTGGCAAAAAGTAAAAATTAATATGCATTATTGGATTGTGTTAAAATTAATATACATCATTAGATTGCATTAAAAGAGAAATGGAAGGTGAAGATTAAAATTAGACAATAACAATGTGAATAAAACAAAAACAACCATAAAAGATTAGCTTGTTTGTAATCATTATTTGTAAGGATTATATCCATGAATATATCTTAAATTTGTAAGTCCGTCCCTTTATTAGCTCGTAGTAATACTAAACAAGAAAAATTTAAAGGGTGAATTAATATTTAACAATACCAAATGAAAAGGAGAAAATAGTTTTACAATTATATTTCATATATTATATATTATATATATTTTTTAAAAAAAAAAAAGATTTGTAACACTCAAGCTCGATGAAAAATTAAAAATTCAATTTTTCCCTTTTGAAAGTCAAAACTTCTGGAATTTTATTGGCAATTTTAGAAGAATTCGAAATGATATAGAAGAGAAAAAATGAGTATAAATATTATAGAAACTCAAAAAAATATATATATAAAAGAAAATTAGTTCAAATCTACCCGAAGGGTAAATTGGTCCTTTTGACCCACCATTTCTAATTAGGGATTGGGCTAATAATTATAATGGGGAAGGAAAGGAAAGAAAGAATGAGAGAAAGAAGGGGGTTTTTGTCGGAAGATTTTGATTAGGTCAAAGTATTGAGGATTTTTAAGGATCTAGTTTAAATATTTTTTTAAGATTTGTTTATTCTGATTACCACGTCTTTGTTAGTTTATTTGCAAGGCCATAAAAAGTTCAGTATTCAATAACATATCTGTTTATGTTTCTATTATGTTAAATCTAACCATGGGTAAAAGAGCCACAATTTTTTAGTGATCAAAGAGAGAGTAGGAGTGAAGACAAAATTTTAACGAAAATCTCTCACTTCAATGGTCACTATGATCGTCGCATAGCCAAGATTCAAGATTGTTTGGGACTCAATGAAGCGAAAATAAAGGTGGAAACCAAAAAGTGAAGAAATCTTTCCTTAATGCCGCACAGCCAAGATTGTTTGGGACTCAATGAAGCGAAAATAGAGGTGGAAACCAAAAAGTGAAGAAATCTCTCCTTAATACACACAGCTAAGATTGTTTGGGACTCAATGAAGTGAAAATAAAGGTGGAAACCAAAAAGGGGAAGAAATATCTCCTTAATGCATTAAGAAGAGAATTTGAGATCCTAGAGATAAGAATGATGAAAGTATCACAGATTATTTTGCAAGAGTGATGATAATCTCCAACAAGTAAGAAGCAATGAAGAAGATATGCCAGACAAGAAAATTGTAAAAAAAATTTGTACGAAGAAGATATGTCAGACAAGAAAATTGTTGAAAAAATTCTGCGTAGCCTAACTGAAAAATTTACTTATGTTGTAGTATCCATTGAGAAATCCAAAGATACTGATAACATGTCTATTGATGAATTACAAAGTTCATTAGTGGTGCATGAACAAAAATTTCGAAGATCCAGCATTAATGGAGAGGAGAAAGTTTTAAAAGTCGAAGGACAAACCGAAATAAGTAATAGAAGAAGAGGAACTTACAGGGGCAGAGGACGCGGAAGAGGAAGATCAACTTTCAACAAAACAAAAATTTCGAAGATCCAGCATTAATGGAGAGGAGGAAGTTTTAAAAGTCGAAGGACAAATCGAAATAAGTAATAGAGGAAGAGAAACTTACAGGGGCAGAGGACGCGGAATAGGAAGATCAACTTTCAACAAAGCAACTGTTGAATGTTATAGGTGTTATGACTTAGGTCATTTTCAATATAAATGTCCAAAGATGAATAATGAATTGAATTATCTAAAGCCGAAAGAAGAGGATGAAATGTTCCTAATGGCTCATATAGAAAGACATGAAGCAAAACGGAGTGATGTTTGGTTCTTAGATTCTGGTTGCTCAAACCATATGTGTGCAAGTGAAGGTATGTTTTCAAGCTTAGACAAGACATTTTCTCACATTATCAAACTGAGAAATAATACAAGTATGAAAGTTATAAGAAAGGGTGTAGTGAAATTAACTTTGCATGGGGTTCGTTGCATTATTAGTAATGTGTATTAGGTACCTTAATTCAAAAATAATCTCTTGAGCGTTAGACAACAACAAGAAATAGGAGTATCAATGCTGTTTAAAGATAATGTATGTAGCATTTATCATCCACAAAGAGGAAAAATAGCAGAGTCAATTATTAGCGCAAATCGGCCGTTTATTTTGGGTACTGAACCATCTACCACAACAAATGAAGAAAGATGCCTCCAAGTTTCAAATACGGATCAGTCAACACTTTGGCACCATCGATATAGTCATCTTGCCTACAAAGGCTTGTGCACCTTGAAACACAAAAACATGGTGAAAGGCCTATCGAAAATTGGAGCTCCAAACACCACCTGTGAGGCATGTATGAAAGGCAAGCAACATCAGACTCCATTTCCAAAAATGGGTAAATGGAGAGCAACGAAAAAATTGGACTGGGGGAAAACATTGAAATTGATAAGAACGCAGCCGAAGGAGGAGGAATCACAGAGGAAACGACTGAACCGGTTGCTGAAACAATTGAACAAGTTGCTGAAAACGAAGAAGGGAAAATCACAGAAGAAACGACTGAATCGGTTGCTGAACCAATTGAACCAGTTGCTGAAAACAATTTTTCAATAATTGTTGCACCAGATTTGACCAGAAGGGAGGGGAGAAATCGACATCAACCTGTTTGGTTAGTAGACTCCGGTGAAGGTTATGAGAAAAAGGGAACTGAGGAGATGGTGTACAAACGCCAAAAGGCTCTCTACGGATTAAAACAAGCACCTAGAACCTGGTTTAGTCGAATAGAATCCTACTTCATCAAGGAAGGATTCAAAAGCAATTTCAGTGAGCAAACACTCTTCATCAAGAGGGAGGACAGAAAATTGGCAAAGATGAAAATGGTGCAAAAGTAGTGTAACTTTGTATAAACAAATAGTGAGCAAACACTCTTCATGTTTGTTGTAAGTTTGGCTAGTCGTTTTATGACATGTCCAACACAACAACATTTTGCAGCAGCTAAAAGGGTTTTAAGGTACTTGAAAGGTACGGTAGATTATGGTGTATTTTATAGAAAGGGAGGAGTTGGTGATTTAAATGGATTTACTGATAGTGACTATGCTGGAGACATGGAAGATAGCAAGAGTACTTCAGGCTATGTGTTTATGATGAATGGAAGAGCAATAGCTTGGTCTTCTCGTAAGCAGCCTATAGTCACCTTATCAACCACAAAAGCTGAGTTTGTTGCTGCCAGTGCCTGTGCATGTCAAGCTGTTTGGATGTGAAGGATACTAAAAAAGAAGCATTTCAGAAGTTACCTGAAGAACTTGGTGTGCAAGTTTTTCTGAAACTAATTCTTGACAAAGAAGAATAAGTTCAAGAGGGATGGTCAGAAGAATTTGATTAGGTCAAAATAGTCGAGTATTTTTTAGAGATCTAGTTTAAATATTTTCAGATTTGTTTACTAGATTTGTTTCCTATTTTTTCAATTTGTTTCCTATTTTTTCAAATTTACAAGATTTGTTTCCAAGATTTGTGGTTAGTTTATTGGCAAGGCTCCAGTTCAATATTCAATAATACCATTATTATGTTCTCGCTTAGTTATGTCAAAACAATGGTTTTAGGGTTTTTAAGACAAGAAAGAAAGTAGAAATATGTAGTTTGGATTCATAATTTTGCCAAAGTTCCTTCATTGACCTCGAGAGAACCCTTCTAGATTTTTAAATCACTCAATTCCATCAACAATCTACAAAGAATGCAAGGTACCCATTTTAGGTTTTTTAATTTGATTTTCCTTTGAATCCCATAGTTTTTCTTGAAATTTGGTTTTGATTTTTAAATAGGTTGGTATGGGAGGAATATTAAACAAGATTCATGAAGGAAATTAGGGTTGATCTCGATTGAAAGGCGATGTTCTTGCGAACCTCAAGAATCTACAAGATGGTAAGTTTTAAATTTTGGATGATCCTTGGACGCATTTATTTCCGTGTAGAGTATAAAATAAATTACAAGAAAAACACATATGTATAGATGATTAAGCTCTACAATTGTCACGAAGGAACTGAGTTAACTTAATTTGAGTTGTCACGAAGGAGCTGAGTTAATTCGAGTTGGTTAGAGAAAGATATAGAAATAGGAAGAAAATATGAACACAAAACTGGATGGAAAATTTGAAAAATCGATGAAGAAATTGACATGCATCGGCGTCAAAGAGGATGCATGTGTATAGCGATGGGATTTGAGTCCCTCAATTAGGATGCGCATCGGGCAGAGGCAGCTCCCGACGTACAAAGGAAAGATAAAGAAAATCACGTGAGGATTTCACATCGGGCAGAGACAACATGTATAAAGAAAATCACGTGAAAATCAAGTGGGACGCAGGACGCAAAGCAGCCAATCTGCGGGCACAACATGTCAAGCCGTTAGTATAAGTATCCCTCCCTTAGCTCGTGGTATTCAAGCGTGATGGTTGAGCAATTGTGAGCCCTCCTCTGGCGCGTAAGTTTGTGTTTGTTACATCCTAGCTCAGAAAAGCATGTGTCATCCAAGTACATAACGACATGTGGATTGTAGAAAATAATACAGGTAGGAATCATTACTTGTTGCAAATACTTTAAAGGAAACTTTTCATTTTGAAAATTCGAGTAAAGTTCCTTTGAATTTTTGTAACGTACGGTTAGAATTGAAAAAAAAAAAAAACACCCGCGTTACACCCCTAAAGAGATCCTCGACGACCCTATAGCCATCTTCGATGCGTTTTGTGACCCTCCTAAACGAATCGTCGTCGAAAAAAGTGATCGAAAGTCCGAGCCTTTGAGAACCTTGTAGATATATCATCTTAGGCACTTACAAGCCACGAAACTTTGTGGAACAGGAGTAGAAGGTCTAACAGAGGGATTGAGGAGGAGAACAGCGAGGAAGAACGTCGAAAATAGTCGTGGGAAGGAAAGAGAAAACAGAATCGGAAAAATGCGCTGAACCAGGCGAAGAAGACGAATCCGTCGGATCCAGACTGGACTCAACCCACAGCTCGCGCCTGCAACCGAGACCCACCCGAACATACCGACCCACCTGCAGCACTGAAACCCAAACTACAGCCCACGCCTGCAGCAACCCGAGCCCAAGGCCCAATCCATCTGCAGCGGCCGACGCCTGCAACTTTCCTCTGCAGCCCACGAAAAATCTGAGGCCCAAATTGCCTCAAGACCCAATTCGTGATTGCAGCCGGCCTGCAACCTACACCTTCGGCAGCCCAATAACCCGACGCGACCCGCGAGCTGAACCGACCCGTGACTCGACCCGAAATGCCTACACACAACGTGGCCCACTCCTAGCCTACACGTGTCGACCCGCAGCTCCCTCGGCTTATTCAGCTCAGAATCCCAAATTTAATCCATTTTCCACGGTTCCAACCTCCCGAACCTGTTTTTGGCCTCAATTAAGGTAATTGAGGCCATTTTAGTGCCGTATTTCATAGTAATCATTTGGATTATTAATTAATTGTAAAACAATAACGAATGTGACGGATGGTGTAATAGGAAACAAACTCCAGCGACATTTGGAACAGCTTTCGAGGAACGAGAGCTAACCTTATAGATTAAGGAGAATACCAGCTAAGGCAAATCAAGTAGATGGTCTTACTATAGAATAAACAAGAAATATTGGATGAGCTATGACGTATGATGACGTATATGAATTATATGATGTATGGTGTATGAGTTGTGACGTATGATGTCGTACGTGAATTATGTGATGATGCATGAACTATGATGTATAATGACGTGTGATGACGTACGTGAGTTATATGACGATGTATGATGTACTTGATGTGCTTGATGCATTTGATGAAATTACGATGATTATGATATTTATGATGCATGACGTTTACCTTAATATGATGATGAATAATGAGCATGTATTACTAAATGTAATATAGAGATGAGACTATGGTTGTGTCATGAGGATGTTTTAAGATGAGAAATAAAGGGACCTCATGCATGTTGTGTGTACATAAGCATCATGATACTACCCTTTATGATGATGGGTGTAGACACGTACGTTATGATGATGACGATGATCATGTTGATCATGACACACAGGGATCTGCTGACCTCCAGACGTCGCTACGGATAGTTGGCTCGACGATGATGGATCCAGGAGGGTGCAAACCGCTTGGAGATTCACACTCGCACGTGTAGGTCGTGTATAGGGAAGTATTGCACATCCATAGTTAGTCTGGACTAGAGCCCACCCTTAGTAAGAAATACAGATAGGTCCCTAGAGCATAATTGCATATGTTTACATTTTAGCATGACCCCTATGGTGGGTCACTTACTGAGTATTCTCTGAAATACTCAGATTGTGGCATCATAAGCAAAGACCATGACACGTACATAGGATAGATGTTTAGTATAGAATAAGTTGTCTTGCATTTCATATGTTTTAATTATTTCATATTTGTTTTTAGTTTAAATTTCATTATTTTGTATGAAACACATTGTTGAATCGATATGACAACTCTAGAGAAAGTGAATAGGGTTTCAACAATATAATTATTAATTTTGTTTTTTAATAACAATCAAACTTGATACCATGCCTTAAAACTTAACAATAATTTAGAACTTAAATAGGAAAAGGGTTTGAAAATATAAACTTAACAATAATTTACTCCACTTGCCAAGCAAACTCGACCTACTCCACTTCCTAAGCACCTCTTGGGAATTTGAATAAAACTTTCTGACTCTTTCTTCGGATCAGAGCCCAACCACTACACCGCTCTTTTTACGAGTGCAAGAGCAAACTCAATCCTTTCCACGGATCAGGATCAAACCGCTACACCGCTCTTTTTATGAGTGCAAGAGCAAACTCAATCCTTTCCACGACTCAGGATCAAACCGGTACACCGCTCTTTTTACGAGTTAAAGAGCAAACTCAATCCTTTCCACGGCTCAGGATCAAACCGGTACACCGCTCTTTTTACGAGTTCAAGAGCAAACTCAATCATTTCCACGGCTCAGGATCAAACCGGTACACCGCTCTTTTTACGAGTTCAAGAGCAAACTCCATCCTTTCCACGACTCAGGATCAAACCGGTACACCGCTCTTTTTATGAGTTCAAGAGTAAATTCCATCCTTTCCACGGCTCAGAATCAAACCGGTACACTGCTCTTTTTACGAGTTCAAGAGCAAACTCAATCCTTTCCACGGCTCAGGATCAAACCAGTACAATTATCTGAAATCTTATAGAAACACGCCACAACACTCTAATAAACATCTCTCTCATGAATAAGATAAAAAAAAATAGAATTGGAAGCTTTGGAGGGAGCAACAGTGGAGGTTTTTTTTAAAAAAAATTAGATCGAGTAAACAAATGTTCTGTATGTTGTGTTGTGAAAAATACTAAAAGGTGAAGAGTTTAAATAGCGTGTTGAAGAATTGATACTGACCACTAGAACGTGGACTACCAAAAATAATATTTATTTATTTTTAAATTTATAGTAAAAAATTATAGACCACATGTTTCATTTAATATATATATATATATATTTATGGTGAAAAATAGTAAAACCAAATAATATTTATTTATTTTTAAATTTATAGTAAAAAATTATAAACCACATGTTTCATTTAAATATATATATTATTTTAAATAAATATTAAAAATATTTTAAATTCATTTTTATTATATATAACATATTTAAATGTAATACTAAAAAAAATATATTATATATATATATATATATAACATATTTAAATGTAATACTATAAAAAAAATGTTAATGAAAATTGTGAGTAACATTTTAAAAATAATTAAAAGTATTATTAAACCTAAATGAAATTCTTATAATTGAAATGATTTTGTAATTCAAATAATTATAAAATTAAAAGAAATTATTATAATTTCTTTTCATTTAACTGTAATAACTTGTTTTCGTAAATGAAATCATTATAATATTTTTTTTCATTAAAACCTAAATGAAATCTTTATAATTTCTTTCCATTTTAAAAATAGTCGAACACTTTTATAAATGTAATTGAAATGATTTTATAATTTAAAAGTAATGAAAAACTTTTATAAATATAATTGAAAACTCTCCCATTTGTTACTCTACAAAATTTATAAATGTCATACTTCGATTAGTCTATGATGTCAGTTTTGCCGCTGGTCCATAATGTCAATTTTGTCACCACATTATCAATTTTGTCACCACATCATCACGTCAGGTATCTTGTTTTGAATTTAATTGGTCCATGATGTCAATTTTGCCACCACATCATCACGTCGGGTATTTGTTTTGACTGGAACTTCTTCGTTTTATCTCTAATTTGAGTGAACCAAAAAAGACGTTGAAATCGTTATTCCCAACCTTAAACTATGGACAAAATACTGAAAATTATTAATAATTGAAGGTATGTTTGTTATCATCAAAACATCAATTAATTAATTAATTAATTAATTTGAGATTAAGGAAAAAAAAAACCAATGTTATCATCAAAACATCAATTAATTAATTAATTAATTTGAGATTAAGGCAAAAAAGCAACGGACACACAACACAACCATTCTGTTTTAATTATTTCATATTTGTTTTTAGTTTATTATTTCATATTTGTTTTTAGTTTAGATTTGTGTTTCTTTAGTTTATTATTTCATATTTGTTTTTAGTTTATTATTTCATATTTGTTTTTAGTTTAGATTTGTGTTTCTTTAGTTTATTATTTCATATTTGTTTTTAGTTTAGATTGGTATGAAACACATAAGATCATACGGTCGTTTTTAAAAGTATATTCCGCATATGATCTAAGTGTTCAAAAGTATATACCGCATATGATCTAAGTGTTCAAAAGTATATACCGCATATGAGCTAAGTATGAGACGTTAGTAGAGACTTAGTAAGAAAAAAATTTAGGTTCGTTATTTTATTTTCAATTTGGAAATTGTTAATTTAAGAAGTGCAAATCTACCCGTAAAAAGAGGAAACATATTGAAAATGTTTTCTAATAGATCATCTGCATGCCGAGAATACCTAGTAATCCTTGATGGAGACGAGCTAACAAGCATAGAAGAAGAAGAAGAGGAAGCTAGGCCTAACAACCTATGACCAATAATGGCCGATATGTAAAAAACTTAAAACTTAAATCTTATAAAATTTAACAGCTTTGGTCAAATGTTAATTATAGATTCCTAATAGATGCTAATATTTCCATCTCCATATTCAAAAAAAAAAAAAAAAAAATTATAGAAGCAACAGAAATAGTCTCAACATCTAATTTATAATCATATTAGAACACCAAATATTAAACAAAAATAGTCTTAGAATCATGACTACAACACTCAACTCTTAAACCGTAACGGCTGCTTGGTTGGCAAGCCTCTTCCTGGCTTCTTCAATGATGGATAGTTTTATACCCTTGCCCTTGGGAAGGGACACCCATGGCTTTGTCCCCTTCCCAATCGTAAACACATTGCCCAGCCGAGTTGCAAATTCATGCCCGGTAGCATCCTGAATGTGAATTGTCTCAAAGCTTCCCTTGTGCTTCTCCCTGTTTTTAATTACTCCAACTCGTCCTCTATTTCTTCCACCAGTCACCATCACAACGTTTCCCACATCAAACTTGATGAAATCAGCAATCTTGTTCGAGTCGAGGTCTAGCTTGATGGTGTCGTTTGCCTTGATCAGGGGGTCGGGATATCGGATTGTTCGTCCATCGTAAGTGTTCAGATAAGGAATTCCCTTCTGCCCAAACTGCACTGACCGAACTTTGCACAGCTTAAACTGCAAAATCAATCAGTCATCACCAATCATCCCATTCCATATATCATGGACAACAGACAAGCTTATTACTTCAGAGGATTTGGAAATTAATTTGCCTTCATGAACCTCACATGATAATAATCAAGGTGAAAAACAGCATCTAAAAAATGCACAATGGTTTTAAAAATATAATATTTTCTGTCTGGACAAGTTGTAAGACCTCTGATTGCAATTGCATCTAATTTCCTCTGAATCCTGACAGTATACATTCTATACAACAGGAATTGTCGTAACAAACATATCAAACTTCGTCATGAAAGAACAAAAGCTAACCTTAGCCTCTTCATCCCTGACTGAGTGAAGACGGAATCGGCCTTTTGTGTCGTAGAGAAGCCGGAAATTCTCATTTGTTTTGGGAATCGACACAACATCTAAAAAACAAAAGCATCATGCTTGAAATGTACATAAAAAAATAATAATTGGATGAAAGCAGTACCATGGTTAAGAGAATGATTTAGATAAGAGCAGACAATCAAGTCATTGGAACACATTCTATTATCAGGGCACTGTTATGTATCTCGTTTGCAAATAGTAATTTGCCTAGATAGATATGTGCATTTGTGGGACTTGTGAACAATGGTGAATAAGTATTGAAACTGAAATAATAGTATGCACGCGATGTTTGAGATAAGCATACCCATGAACCCAGCAGGGTACGTCTTGTCTGTCCTCACCTTCCCATCAACTAAAACATGTCGTTGCATCAAAATTGAAATTACCTCACGGTATGTGAGAGCATATTTCAATCTGTTACGCAATATCAAAATCAGTGGGAGACATTCCCTTGATTTGTGAGGTCCAGATGAAGGTTTGGGGGCCTACAAAGGAGTCAAAAAGGTCGAACTAAATGTCATCAATAAGTTTGTCCCAAAAATAAAAAGGTAAACTGAAATGGAAACTAGAAATTTCACTCACAAATGCACCACCGAGTTTGTCGAGCATCCAATGCTTTGGAGCATTGAGCCTCTTCAAATGCTTCTTCAATCCTCTTGCCTATCAAAGCCGACATTAAGTTCATGGCGAAGTTATCAATTTTGAATAAGAAAATGAAAGTAAACAAAAATATGTGGATGAACATCTTGCAGAAACTATTATGCTGTGCATATTTCTGGGATTGTAGGACGACCAAACCATTTGTAATTTCTTTTTTTTTAATAAACAGCTTCCATGCCTTTTTTTCCGTCACAGCCTTTGACACAACACGATTAAATTTTATGATGGACGGTTCGAGAACCAAACTCAACCACTCTCTAGGACACATAATTCCTATTAGCCGAGGCCTTTGCTGTGGCCATTTCACAGGGTACCTCACAATAAGCATCACTCTTATATCGAGACACTTCAAAAGTCCAGAACTAACAAATCAGCAGTCTCACAAATCTCATATTACAGAAGAAAAAAAATCCAAATGAAGATGGAAACAACAATATAGAACATCTTAAAGGAGAACGTCAATGGAGACATCAACCAAAGGAGAAAAGAAAAGAGTTGATAAAGAGATCAACTGACCATATCCTCAAAACGAAGTTGGAAAGAGCTAGAGCGTCTGCAGAGGCGAACAAGAGATTGTTCAAATGGCGGTAATACGTTATATGAAAGCCTGAGTAGGAGAATAATATTGGTTGTTCGAGAGAGAGAGAGAGGAAGGGGACTGAATTTAGGGCAAAGTTTCTGGGCCAATAAACTGGGCTGGCAAGGAAAAATTGGGCTGGGCATTGTTGAAAAACTGGATGGACATGTTTTGGGCTATAGGCTTACGGCAGGACCAGGTGAATGTAAAAGTAAAGGGTTTAAAAAAATACAGAATTTACCACACATACCATTTTATTTTATTTAGTGATTTTCAATTCTACTCCACGATGTTTAATTATTTCAAAATTGTCATTTCAGTATAATTTTCCATAATTTCTTTCAATTTAAAACCATGAGAACTTTGCCAAAATCAGTCCAATTAATTGCAAATATAACATCAATATTATATTCAATTTGAACATAGTTAATGAATGAGACATGAGTATATATTGTTGTTTAGTTTGAAAGAATATATGTAACGTGTAATACCCACCGGATAAAATAATAATAAATAAATAAAAAGCGTGTGGCACGTGAGATTGTACCCTGCCACCGTCGAAAACTGCAGGTAGCAAAAGACAGCGGGAGTAGCCCATTTTCGATGGCCTTTGGAGAGCAGAAGAAGAGGGTTTGAGAGACGTCAAAAATGGAGGAAGAGCTCACGAACTCTTGGAGACCATCGTTGGAAGAACTCGTTGCAAGTCCACATCGGCTAGAAACTCCGTTTTCATGGTATTTCTCATTTTGCACCAATGTAGGACTTATCTGAGGAGTTTGGCAAATTTTGGAACCCTCTAAAGACGTAAATCTGAACAAAAAGTGTCACGCTTTTTAGGTAAGTGGCACCTCGGAACCTTGGATTTAGCTATGCTCATAGTATGCATGAAAGTATGATATGAGAACTATGTTTTAGAAGTTTGAGCATTAACACATGTTGAATGTGATTATGTATGTTTACTGCAACGCGTGCACTACCTTATGAACCGAGATTCATGACTAGCTTTCTCATGATTAGATCATTATGTTATGCCTCCGTCACATATGTTACAGTATTAGCAGTTATTCGGGGACAATTAGGGGTTTGCCAACTAACCCTTAATCGTAAACCTGACTCGATTGTTAGGGGTCTGTGCAACTATACAATTGACCATTTTATTGTTGATGGTACCTTGTGGGGACTTATAGAAAGTTCGTCAATTAATTTTCTATTAGTGAACCTGTCACGAGTGACAGGGGTCCACGTTGGTACATTAGAGTTGGTCGAGATTTATTGCTCTTGCATATGAGATAGCGGTTATCCGGGGACGATTAGGGGTTCGCCAACTAACCCCTAATCGTAAACTTGACTCTATTGTTAGGGGTCTGTGTAATTATAGAACTGACCATTTTATTGTTGATGATTTTATTGTTGATGGTACCTTGTGGGAACTTACCGGAAGTTTGCCAGTTAATTTTCTATTAGTGAACCTATCACGAGTGACAGGGGTCTACGTTGGTACATTAGAGTTAGTTGAGATTTATTGTTCATGCATATGAGTTAGCAGTTATCCGGGAACGATAGGAGTTCACCAACTAACCTCTAATCATAAACCTGATTCGATTATCAGGTGTTCGAATAACTATAAAACTGACCATTTTATTATTGATGGTACTTTGCAGGACTTGTAGGAAGTTTGCCAGTTAGTTTCCTTTAAGTGAACATGTCACGAGTGGCCGGGGTCTATAGTAGTACACTTGAGAGTTGGTTGATTCCTAGAATGCATGAACCCTGAGTACCGAGGTCGTGCCTTGAGGGCTTTGAGATATGATGATGATGATGAGGGACTAGCAGAAACGACTAACTAGGAGACCTAGAGGACTTAAGAATATTCCGAGGGCTAGAGATTCAGATAAGACAAAGAACCAAGAGAAAGTAGAATGAGAAAACCTAGGGCCTAGAAAAAGCCTACATGAGGAGAACAAATTTCCAAAAGAGAATAAGATATCGAACGATGAACAAGACCAATAGGACTTAACAACGAAATATGAACTACCAGCAAGCTGCTTATTGAGTATATTTTATATACTCATTCCTACTACTTCAACTTTCTTTGCCGGTGAAGTTTGACGTAGCGGTCGAGATGGAGGCACACATGGGTGGTTGGTTATAGAGAGTCCCACCACATTTGAGTCTGTAGTCCTCTTTGTACCTTACCTTTAAATCCTACATTTCATGTATTTTAAATCGTTTCATGTGGTACTGATGTATTTTAGTGATCTCTTCTTGTCTCTCTATAAAAGTAAAATTTTCATGATTATTTTTAATTGAATTTCAAATTGCATGCTTGTGTTTAAATGTTTTAAATTTTACGCATTTTTATTATTTTTGTTCACGTCACTATGTAATGGTCCGTTGCTCGAGAAAATACCTCAAGTAACTCTTACCGAAGAACCAAGACTCTTCTAGAATTGTCTAAAAAATATATTATGACTTCATGGCATTTTGAATGACTCATGCATGTTCTAAGTTATGTAGAACTTAAGAATGCATGATACGACTTATGCTTCGAAAAATTACAAACCTTAGAACTTATGAAGTGTTTAGGGTTGAGAACCAAGAAAAATACTAAGCAAGCTCTAAAACTTTCAAGATAAATAGAATGCTAAGTACCACTCAAGGATAAAGGACCAAGGTCCTCAAATTCAGAAACTTAAGAAACTTCTAAGACCTCTCACAGAGCATGTTCATTACTTGGACTACATCGGTTGGAACGTAAGAAGCTTTGGATGTTTGTTTTTAGATTATACTGCTTGGAACATACGAAGCCCTGAGCGTAGGCATTCCGAATGTCACTTGGAACTGTAAAGTCTTGGGCATAGGTAACCAGACTGTATCGCAGGGAACACATGAAATCCTGGATGCAGGATCAGACTATATCACTTGGAATATAAGAAGTTTTGGATGTAGGTTTTCAGATTACGCTGCTTGGAGCGTAAGAAGCCTTGAGCTTAGGTATTTAGACTATGCCACTTAGAACGCTTGAGCATAGGTTTTCAGACTGTGTCACAAGGAACGCATGAAGCCCTAGATGTGAGTTCAGACTATGTCGCTAATCTGATGTGGATGTATATAATAAAATGATGTAAAATGGGTGGATGTATATAATAATAAAATGCAAGTAACAAGTAAATTATTGATTTCACATCAAACCTATCCTTTTGGTTACTTCTATTGCTAGAAACTAATTGAGTTTTGGTATTATCTAAATGGGTGTTGATGATTGCAAACTAATTAAACAAAATTCTGCATAGTGCACTGTTGTCGAAAAATAGAAAATAACGAGAAAATCAACAATAGTGAAGAAGGTTCGGCTAAGAGAAACTAAATAGATAAGTTGTTGAGTTTTGTGTCAGATTTTAGTTTTTTTAATAGATTTCTAAGTCCACTTATTTATTAGGGTAATGCAGAGCGATTACTTTCATAATTCTTTTTTAATTTTTATTAACAATGTTCTACTAAAAAAATTATTTCTAACCCTTCTATCCTTGCAATGGAACTAGAGTATTTAAAGAGAAATTTTGTTAGTACCTTCTTTTTCTTTCAAATAATAGAACAACCATGGATGTAAAGTAGCTAATTAAACAAACATATAAATCATTAACCACAATTCTTTAATAAACTAAAATTACACTATCAACATACTTAAACTACATAAAATTCTCTCGTCTCTCTTATAAAGTTTAGCTCTCCCTCAAAACTGAATTAAATAGAGGAACTCACATCTCAATCATATTAAACGGATAGAATAAGAAAAGAAAGTAAGGAACTTGTTGTTCTTCTTCGATGGAAGTTCTCTTACCTTAGTTCTCACATCCACCTCTTCGCCCTAATCTATCATTCTTGGTCTTCTTTTCCTTCTGCTATCAACAACTGCTGGAGTAGAATTTTTCTCCTTCTTCCTCTCTGGTTTCACAGCAGTAGAGCCCTCCTATGTCTATTTCAATTTTTCTTCCCAAATGTGGCTCTCTCCTCTTTTTACGTCACCTTTTCCTTTTCTATCGTGTGTTCCTTCCCATTTAGGATTGAGAAAGGATAATTTGTTCTCGTAGGATGCTCCTAATTAGGTAGTTAATGACCCACGTGGATTGTTAATATGGATTAAAATTTTCATGTCATCCTCGAAAAGTTTAGCATCAGAATCATCAATTTGTTTCCAGATTTGACATAAGGGTTGTTTCCAGATTTGTAACCGTCTCATGGTTCAAAATAAATGTTCTAGAATTTTATCAAATAGCTCAAATAAATGTATAAATAGGCCCGATTCATGCAAATTGATATTTTTTTTTTTCTGTTGAACCATAATGAAGTATTTTATGTTTATTAATAAATAGAGCAATTTTAAATTATTAAAGTATTAAAATATTAAATTAAAATAATAATATAATAATATAAAAATTATATGTGAGTAACGGAAATGAGGTTTTCAAATTTTGTTTTCTTTTTCCGAATACTGTCACAATTCAGAACGGTCATGTTTTCTTTTTAATAATAATAATAATTAATTAATTATCTTTTATTTTAAAACATCCCAAAGCGCACCTATACCCCATATTATTTGTTTGTTTTGATTTGAGTGATTAAAAGACGTTGAAATCCTTATTCTAAATTTTATATATCAAAACTTCAAAGCTTTAGAAATTATTATCACACGATGCTAATAATATGAACTAATTAACTAATTTGAGATTAAAACAAAATATATATATATAGCATTGAAAATTAAAATTGCAATAAAATATTTATTTTATCAATTAACAAATTTAAAAAAAGTGAACAAAATCTTAGTTCATTCTGGTACAAATTCACCAATATTCTCATTCCATTTTATTCCCACCTCACATGGACCTGTAAGTCGTTTCAATCATTGTGTTTTGAAAAGTTTGTTTGAAAAGGACCTATAAGTCGTTTCAATCATTGTGTTTTGAAAAGTTTGTTTGAAAATGTTCAAAATTATTGAGATATGAGTATTCATTTATTTAACTTGGATTCATGTTGAAAATGTGTGGTTCATAGCATTTGAAAATAAGTTTATCTTTAATGAAAAAGTAGTATTAACTTCGAAATTGCCGCCACTCTAAGAGACACCGATTAAATAGATGCACGATGTTTTCTTTTCTTCAAAAAATTCTATTTCTGCATCTATCTCTACCATTTTCAAAGCAAGCAGCAGCTGTTTTTATTGCAACTTAATGGCGTTGGCAAGTTCAAATGATCCCCACAAGACGATCCTCATTACTGGAGTGAGCCAAGGACTAGGAAGAGCTTTAGCGTTAGAGTTGGCAAAGCGTGGTCACATCATTGCTGGTTGCGCTCGCAATAAAAACAAATTGGATTCGCTTCACACAGAGCTCCTCCAGGCTTCCCCCTGCAACAATTTGCTCTTTAACATCGACGTGGTTTGTAATCACATTTTTCTTCACCAACGCTTTCTATTTAAACATTAATTTCGAAATTGGGTTTTGCAGAAATCAAGTAGCTGCGTCAAAGACATGGCACACACAATCATGAAAAAGATTGGCGCGCCTGATATAATTGGTATGCTCATGTTATGGTTCTTTTGTAATTCCTGTTAATTGATGTGTACTGAAATTTGGTTATCCACAGTAAATAATGCAGCTGTGTACCATGACCATTTAAAGATGTGGGAGGTTCCTGAACAAGAGTTTGATTACGTTATTGATGTTAATATAAAGGGAACCACGAATGTGTTGCGTCACTTCCTTCCTCTAATGATTCCTAAGAACCAAGGTGTCATTGTTAATCTATCTTCCATCTATGGAAGAACAGGAGCTGCCTTGGTATGTATGCATATCATCCTAAATGGAAAGCTTCAAAATTATATCAAAAATGGAGTTTTAAGCTTTCGAAATCATAGATTAATATTGAATGATTATTACTTAGGCTTCCGCATATAGTGCGTCAAAATGGGCGATTGAGGGGTTAAGCAAATCAGTTGCAAAAGAGGTACCCGATGGAATGGCGATTGTGGCATTAGATCCTGGTATTATAAATACAGAGATGCTTGCGTTCCGCTTTGGCGATTTAGCTTCTCAATACCAATCTCCCGAAGAATGGTAAGATTATAAGATTATAAACATGTATGTATATATATATTTTTAGATAAGAGTATTACAAAACTAATAACAAATATGGAAAATTTTAGAACACAGGTGACTCTTAATTTCAATTAATCAGTATGCAGAGCATAGTAATTCCGTCGAGAATTATTGGGAGTGAGTACACGTGGGCTAATTTAAGGAATGATCATAAGTTTATAAATAAATGAATACATCTCCATTGGTATGAGCTATTTTGGGAAAGTCCATAGCATGAGAGATTATGCTCCAATGGACAATATCACATCATTATGAAGAGTCGTGATTCCTAACAATTCTTACCGTGATTTATTTATTTATTTGTTAAATTGTGCTAGGGCTTTGAAGGCCGCTCCAATGATTCTGAATCTTACCAATGCTGATAATGGCGCATCTCTCATTGTTGATGATCCCGGTATTCTACCTGGCTGACATGTTTTATGTAAGCCAAAAATATTAAAGACATTAATCACTACTCAAGCGCATATATGTAATGAATAAGAGTATGTTGAAATAGTAATGACAGTCAATGTGGATATATCCAACCTTAAAATGGAGGATTATTGTTGTAAGAGTGTCATATAATCACATATAATTCAAAAAGATATATGCAAGTAGCAAAGGATAGATATCGAATCCCCATTTTTATAGAATTGTATCAATTTCTCAGGTTTTAAGTGAGTTTAAATGGCTACTACTATGTGATGGAGATGGAGGTGTTATATTGATGTTAACTCTCTAGTAATTACGCATCCCCTCTGTAATTACGCAGCTCTTCAAGAATCTCCCACCTTGTCTGATGGTATGAGAACTTATGGACAAAAAAGAAAAAGTGAAAGAGGTGAGTTTAAATACTCGATAAACAATCTACTTGTAGGCTCTTTTAACATCCTTAACCTAGTAGGCATCCATAAGTTTTACTATGGGATCTAGGAATTTTGGATCTTACCCCCTAGGGATATATGCAAGTTCTACCACTGTTCTGTTCTTTGATTTAGCTAGCGTGCTCTACCTACGCGATGAAAGATTGACGTCCTAAGTTGAGGCGCTACCTCATAAAGTTCTAGTAGGACACTAAGGTGATTGCTAGCTAGCCTACATATCATCCATGGATGATGGATGATTTGCCGGTGAACTTTCCACAAAATCATAAAGCCACCCTAGTTTGGGGGTGCGACACCCGGCCAACTACTGAGTCAACCTGTGTGTTTCCACCCCCCTCTCAAGGCGAGTTTACTGCTTTGTCACTTCCACAAGGTTGGGCGAAGTCACCTTGTGCACTACCCTAACCGGTCTAGGCCTAGCTTGGTAGTATTAGTATAAGAGTGAAAATTGTATCGGAGATTCTGATGGCACCATTAGACATCTAACACTGTGGAGATCTATTAATAGAGGGTCTGATGACACCGTACATACTGCTAATGACTAAGAGAGCTACTTTTGTCCTCTTGGATGTCGTAGAGGTCTACTAAGTCCTTAAGGGCGTCTAGACGATTTAAATTCATCTTTTGTTTCAAGGATGTTTAGGGCCAATTCCTCGCACTAATCCATTTTCTGGGTGCACACAGGTGTAGACCCTTGATCGTTGCTCACGATCTTGGGGTGCAAGGTCTACTAGAAACTTACTGACCTAGGTCTACATGTAAATTGCTCGAGCTACAGCACCCTAAACCTAACTTGGTTGGCTCATGCATGCTTGTTAAGAAGATATTCCTATCGATTACCTAAAGCACGAGACATAAATTCTAATCATCACCTTAATCATCTCTCAGTAATGAGGAGGTCTATTGGATTCCAAAGGTGGGTGGGTGGGTGGGTGGCTTAACGCAAACTTTGGACTCTAAGGTACCTGAATCTGACTCCTCGAGTCTTTCTTAGTCTAGGAGTACTAGGGTTTAGACCCTTTGGCCGCTACTTACGATCCTAAAGTGCTCAATCTATTGGAGGTGTCCTAACCTAGGTCATCTTCTAGCCAACCTAACTCTAGAGCCCTAGTTCTAGCTCTGTGCAGATAAACACACTCTATAGGGAGAACACACAATCAATCACCTGAAGCTAAATATGAAAGCTCAATGAGGAGATAACATCATTAATCACTTAGAGCACAAATAACAATAATCATCGTGCATTGTAGCTCCACAATGAGCACATAAAATAACATATGACTCAAGATCTCGACTTATGGGCATTTTAGTAATTATCCACATCATGCACAACTTACTCGACCAAATTTTTCTACTTGAGTTATAAATATGCATATTCCCTACCTAGCTCGGTGGATAGCATAAAAATAATCATGCATCTCATAATCTTATCCTAAGGGCATTTCGGTAATTTTCTATAAATATATTGCTTACTCATAAGAAAAATGTCCTTTTGAGGTCCTAAAAATGCATAATTTAATAATTTAAGGTAATAAATGCTCGCATGCTAGCACATCGATTAAGTGTTATTTAAGGAAAGTCCAAACGACTACTTATTTGGATATCGCATCCTTTCCGAACTAACTTTTCTGTGTGTTATGGGTTTTAAAATTTTCAAAATTTGTGGTCGGCCTATATCAAGGTGTAATAGGATTAGTATAAAAAATGGGGATTAAAAATAATTGAATGGTGGTCAAATGGGGAGCTCACCATGTGTGTTCATGTGCTTCCACGTGCTTGGGAGGGAGTCCCCCACGCCCGTACAAAGACAGTTAAAGGAGGAGCATAAGTTCTCATAGAGTGACACAAGGTCCATGTTGAATGGCGATATGTGTCGAGTTGGGTTGGTTTTTTGGATTAGATGCACGATTCCAAAGTCACGCAGGGTAAAATTGATCAATCGAGTCAGATCTGACCTTGCAATGCATGTCTCTACTCATCGTTAGACACGTTGCTCCACTCTCCGATCAACACATGTTAACACTCAGCCGAACGTGCTCCTGACCCCCGTTGCATAATGCGTGTCTTCTTCAATGGATGATATGCATCTTCTCTCCCCTCGCGTGACACTCAAACCCCAGCCATTCGTCTTCTTAACGTTTTTTAAAATTATCGTCAGATATGGCAAGTTTTACTAATTTGTTCTTTTGTTTATATTTTTAATATAAAATAAAACTCTATTGAAAGACATTTTTTCCTTAATCAACAATAGAAGGAAACAAACAAACTCAAACTATCTATGACACACTCTTTTCTTCATTTCTTTACCGCAACCATCTTCGCTTGTACCCTCACGTCCATCGCATTTCTTCTCCTCAACATGTCTGTGCAGAACATGCCGGCCATTACGAGCACGTGTGTGCACCCATCGCCAACTCGATTATGACGCTCCATATGCGTTAAATGCAATTTCAGCACATTCCATATTGGGTATCAAAACTCCGTAGTTAAGAGTGTTTGAGGGACAATGGTACAACGTAGGGTAACCAATTCGGAAGTCCTTGTGTTGCATCTATTTTTAATTTTTTTTAATTTTAATATTCGTTATTTCAATTTCACCCCGTTCTTTTCTTCCATTCTTTACAAATGGCAAAAGCACCCGCTCGCATGCTCACGCTCATCGCGTTTCTTCTCTTCGACGTGTCTGGGAGGGCTCCACCGAACGTTCCGAGCACATGCGTGCACCCACTGTTGCCTCGATCATGTCGTATCACATGTGTTAAATGCAATTTGTGCGCACGGCATGTCGGGTGCGATCATACCAACACTAATGCACCGAATCTCATCAGAACTCCGCAGTTAAGCGTGCTTGAGCGACAGTAGTACTAAGTTAAGTGACCACTTGGGAAGTCCTCGTGTTGCACCCCTTTTTTTATTTCTTTTGCTAGTTATTTCGGGTGAACACTTGGGAAGTCCTCATGTTGCACCAATTTTTTATTTCTTTTGTTCGTTATTTCAATTTCTCCCCGTTCTTTCCTTCCTTTCTTTGCAAATGGCAACCTCCCCCGCTCGCACCCATCGCGTTTCTTCTCCTCGACGTGTCCGCGCGGGCCGTTACGAGTAGGTGCGTGCACCAACCGTCGCCTCAATCATGTCGCCCCGCATGCGTTAATACAATTTGTGCGCAGGGCATGTCATGTGCGATCATACTAGCACTAATGCACTGGAACCCATCAGAACTCCGTAGTTGAACGTGCTTGGGTGAGAGTAGTACTAAGTTGGGTGACCACTTGAGAAGTCCTCGTGTTGCACCCCTTTTTTATTTCTTTTGCACGTTCTTTCAATTTCCCCCCGTTCTTTCCTTCCTTTCTTTGCAAATGGCAACCTCCCCCACCCGCTCCCATCGCGTTTCTTCTCCCCGACGTGTCCGCGCGAGCCGTTTCAAGCACGTGCGTGCACCCACCGTCGCCTCGATCATGCCGCCCCGCATGCGTTAAATGCAATTTGTGTGCACGGCATGTCGGGTGCGATCATACCAGCACTAATGCACCGGATCCCATCAGAACTCAGCAGTCAAACGTGCTTGGGCGAGAGTAGAACTAAGTTGGGTGACCACTTGGGAAGTCCTCGTGTTGCACCCCTTTTTTATTTCTTTTGCACGTTCTTTCAATTTCCCCCCGTTCTTTCATTCCTTTCTTTGCAAATGGAAACCTCCCCCTCCCGCGCCCATCGCGTTTCTTCTCCCCGACGTGTCCGTGCGGGCCGTTCCGAGCACGTGCGTGCACCCACCGTCGCCTCGATCATGCCGCCCCGCATGCGTTAAATACAATTTGTGCGCATGACATGTCGGGTACAATCATACCAGCACTAATGCACTGGATCCCATTAGAACTCCGCAGTTAAGCGGGCAAGACTAGTACTAAGTTGGGTGACCACTTGGGAAGTCCTCATGTTGCATCCCTTTTTTTATTTCTTTTGCACGATCTTTCGATTTCCCCCCGTTCTTTTCTTCCTTTCTTTGCAAAAGGCAACCTCCCCCGCCCGCGCCCATCGCGTTTCTTCTCCCCGACGTGTCCGCGCGGGACGTTCCGAGCACGTGCGTGCACCCACCGTCGCCTCGATCATGCCGCCCCGCATGCGTTAAATGCAATTTGTGCGCACGGCATGTCGGGTGCGATCATACCAGCACTAATGCACCGGATCCCATCAGAACTCCGCAGTCAAGCGTGCTTGGGCGAGAGTAGTACTAAGTTGGGTGACCACTTGGGAAGTCCTCGTGTTGCACCCCTTTTTTATTTCTTTTGCACGTTCTTTCAATTTCTCCCTGTTCTTTCCTTCCTTTCTTTGCAAATGGCAACCTCCCCCGCCCGCGCCCATCACGTTTCTTCTCCCCGACGTGTCCGCGCGGGCCGTTCCGAGCACGTGCGTGCACCCACCGTCGCCTCGATCATGCCTCCTCGCATGCGTTAAATGCAATTTGTGCGCACGACATGTCGGGTGCGATCATACCAGCACTAATGCACCGGATCCCATCAGAACTCCGCAGTCAAGCGTGCTTGGGCGAGAGTAGTACTAAGTTGGGTGACCACTTGGGAAGTCCTCGTGTTGCACCCCTTTTTTATTTCTTTTGCACGTTCTTTCAATTTCTCCCTGTTCTTTCCTTCCTTTCTTTGCAAATGGCAATCTCCCCCGCCCGCGCCCATCGCGTTTCTTCTCCCCGACGTGTCCGCGCGGGCCGTTCCGAGCACGTGCGTGCACCCACCGTCGCCTCGATCATGCCGCCTCGCATGCGTTAAATGCAATTTGTGCGCACGGCATGTCGAGTGTGATCATACCAGCACTAATGCACCGGATCCCATCAGAACTCCGCAGTCAAGCGTGCTTGGGAAGTCCTCGTGTTGCACCCCTTTTTTATTTCTTTTGCACGTTCTTTCAATTTCCCCCCGTTCTTTCCTTCCTTTCTTTGCAAATGGCAACCTCCCCCGCCCGCGCCCATCGCGTTTCTTCTCCCCGACGTGTTCGCGCGGGCCGTTCCAAGCACGTGCGTGCACCCACCGTCGCCTCGATCATGCCGCCCCGCATGCGTTAAATGCAATTTGTGCACACGGCATGTTGAGTGCGATCATACCAGCACTAATGCACCGGATCCCATCAAAACTCCGCAGTCAAGCGTGCTTGGGCGAGAGTAGTACTAAGTTGGGTGACCACTTGGGAAGTCCTCGAAAAGTTACATGGAATCAAAAAAAAATTCATCAAATTTGATCAACGGAGCTCAAAGTTATGGTCTCTCAAAGTTTTAACATAGTTGGAAGTAATTTTTGGAAGATATAAAGGTCCAGATTTTCAAAATTTTTACTCTTTTTATGAACATAGGTTTATAGATCATGAAAAAACGTATGTAAAAGAGGGGTTATTTGTTCAAAACAAATCAGAAACGAATGAGATATGGTCTTCGGAGTGCATATGCACATTTTTTTGTGCCATGCACCAAATCTAGGAGGAGTTCCTAAGCCTCAAACATGGAAGTAAGACATTGGAAGAGTATGCAAAGTTCACGTTAGAACTAATTGATACAATAAAAGAAGATCTTTCATTTTATTAAGAGGACATCTAAGGGCCTATGGCGATTTGTACATCCGATTTAAGGGAGAACATGCAAGTATCCACTATCACAAATAGCAAGTAATAAGTAAATTATCGATTACATATAGAACCTATTTTGTTTAGTTACTTTTGTTATTGAAAATTAAGTGATTTTTTAGTATCATTCAAATGTGCGTTGATGAGCTTAAACTATTTAAACAAAATTTATGCAGAGTGTCAATTACGGTAGAAAAACAGAGAGCAATGAGAAAATATAATGAGGAAGGTTGGCTAGGAGAGTTTAAATAGATAAGTGGTTGAAATTTATAGTGGATTTTATCTCTTTTGAGGGTCATGCATGATGATTACTTTCATAATCGTTTTGTAATTTCTATTCACAAGAATTATTTCAAACCCTTCAATTACCTTCAAATATCCATGCAATGAAACTAGAGTATTAAAAAGAATTTCTTGCTCCCTTCTTTCGAATAAGAGAAGAACCATGTATCTAAAGTGGCCAACTAAACAAATTTGTAAATCACTAATGGCAACTTTTTAACAAACTAAAAATTACACTGTTAGCATACTTAAATTACATAAAACTCTCCCGCTTCCTTTATAAGGTTTAGCTCTCCATATAAACTTATTTAAATAAATGAATCATGTAAAATTCATAGAATAAGAAAAGAGAGTAAATGATTAGAGACTTACGAAAACTTTGTTGTTCTTCTTCACTTAAATTACCCTCCTTTGAGCTCGCCCATCCACCTCTTCGTCTTAATCTATCCTTCTTGATATTCTTTTTCTTCTACTATCAGCACCTACTGAATTATGATTCTTCTTCCTCATTTCTCTTATTTTTATAGCAGCATAACTGTGTCTTTTCCGTTTTTCTCCTTTGGTTGCTCTCATATTTAAGTAAATTCTCTGACTTTTATATGGTTTCTTTCTTCCTATGTAGGGTAAAAAAAAATGTTAAGAATCCCCAAAACTAGAGTTATATCAGGTCTTTTTTGCTTGTAATTATGCACTCATACAAAACAATTTCTTATTATTTGCTCCATTAGTTGTAATTAATAAGCATGAAATAGTTAATTGCAGTTCAACATGAAAAGAATATCAATTTGCATGGATCGAGCCTAATTGTACACTTAATTGAGTTATTTGGTAAAATTCTGGAACATTTAACCATGATGTTGTAGCAAATCTGGAAACAACCATACTGGCAAATCTAGAAACAAATTGTTGACCTTGATGCTGATGCTCAAGTAATTCAAAAATCAAACTTTTTGAGCATGACATGAAAATTTTAATCCACCCTGTGGGGCATTGACTACTCAATTAAGAACATTCTAGGTAGACAACTTATCCTTTCTCATCTCTAAATGGGAAGAAACAAATAATATAAAAGGAAAAGATGACGTGAAAAAGGAGGAGGGCCACTAAATAGAAAACATGGAATAGACAACAGAGGGTTTTGCTGCTATGAAACCAAAGAGAAAGAAGAAGAAGAACCCTAATAGAACAGCGATTGACAACCGAAGGAAAAGAAAACCAAGAAGGATAGATTAGGGTAAAGAGGTGGACATGAGAACTCAAAGGAAAGAAACTTCCATTGAAGGACAACAATAAAGTTTGATAACTCTATGATTCCTTACCCTCTTTTCTTATTTTATCAATTTTACATGATTATAATGTGGGTTCTCTTTAATTCAGCATGTATGAGAGCTAAACCTTACAGCTAGGCATAAAGTTTTATGTAGTTTAGGTGTGCATAATTGTTCTATTATTAGTAAGAAAGAGGGAGGTCTGACTTTCTCAACAACAAATATATAGCTAAACTCTTTTTCAGTTGTTGTACAATTCACTCAGTCACATCCCAACTTTTTTCTCATAATAGATAGGATGAAGTACCTTGTCTTCCCATATCAATTCAAATAGTGAATCTTCACATATCAATTCAAATAGTGAATCCCAATAAGGATTTGATATTACAATAGAGGAGCTGTGATCCTTGCTTGAAAAGTTGTCAGGCATTATTTATAATAAAAAAAAAACAAAAAATTGTCTATTTGCCTCAAACAAACAACAATACGATTTTTCAATTTTTGAGAAGTCTTTAATAAACCTCCTCCAGAGCCGTGTATGGCTTAAGAAACTTCTTACTCATTTCACAGAGGTAGGTGGATTAAGTTTTTCAATAACTTCAATCTTAGCTCCATCGGTTTCTATTCCTCTTTTTGAGATCTTGTGGCCTCGCACTATCCTACCATGAAATGACACTTTTTTTTCAATTGAATACAAAATTCTTCTCTTCACACTTTTGCAGAACCTTCTCCAAATTTCCCAAACTAGTTTCAAAAGATTCTCCAGAAATCGAGAAGTCATCCATGAATATCTCCATGAATGTTCCTACCATGCCTATAAAGATGGTTATCATACATCGTTGAAATTTTCCTGGAGTATTACATAGTCCAAAAGGCATCCTTCTAAAGGCCAAAATTTCATATGGGCATGTAAGTGTGGTCTTCTCTTGATCTTCTAGACGAAGTGCAATTGGATGTATTATTCCAACATCTAACAACTTAATAATCTCTTGTAATAACAACCTCTTTCATCATTTGATTTAATTGTCTTTGTTGATCAATGGATTTAAATTGTCCTCCCTCCAATTGAATCTTGTGCATACATAATGAAGGAATAATTCCTTTTATATCCATCAATGTCCAACCTATTGTCCCCTTGTGCTTCTTTAACGTTCCTAGGAGCATATCCTCTTAGGTCAAGGATAATGTTGCTGAGATGATGATGGGTAGTGTCTCCTTGTCACCTAAATACACATATTTAACGTTTGGAGGTAGTGGTTTCAAATCTAGATGTGGTGGTGTAATGCTGAAATAAAATAAATAAATCGGCTCAAGCCCATGGAGGGGCAAATGTATCATTTTGCCCCTCCATATAGGGGTCCAAGTGGAACCCTAGAGGCCAAAAAAAAAAAAAAAAAAGGGAAGACTGGGAGAGGGTTTGGGAAATCGAGGAGCCGTCATCGAGACTTCGTCTAGAATCGAGGTGAGTTCTTGAATGTTTCCCAAATCTGAGACTAACCTTTACAATCGGAACCTAATGTTTGAATACGTTCATCTAGGGAAGCTGACTTCGTGAAGAAACTTGGTAGAAAATCGAGAATCGTCCGAGACGGTAAGCGAACTTCTGTGGCTCAAATCTCGTTCTATGTTGAGGCTAAAATCACGAAAAAACATCAAGACGTAGCCCTCAACACAATCTAGAACTTTACCGGAAGAACCATATCAATCCTGTTGGGTTTTATGTCCTAAAACTCATAGTTTGTAAACAAAAAACATATTCTATTTTCAATAAAGTTATTATTGTTGTTTATTCAATAAAGATTGTTATTGAATAAAGTGAACTTTACGATCATTAATCTAAATCCAATAAACTAAGAACACTCTGCCTATAGTATGATTACTTGAACTATATGTAGAGACATAAGAGTGGATCAAGTTCAAGTATATAGTCAAAATGTGATCTATAGTATAAGGATAAGGCTGAGTACCTTATTCTGGGGACACTATGGATGCGGCCCACTTTTGTATATGAAATAAACAATGTGATCACTAAATTGTACATGTGGAGACATGTGAGTGGGGGCGTCCTATGCAATGAGTATTGCATAAGATTGAATCATGAAGAAAACAACTCTCACTTTATAATGTCGTTTACTGTTGAGACTAATTTTCTTTCCATTCATAACCTACGTAACTCGGTTTTAATCCTGAGCTAACCATGAACTCCTATTTATTCGGAATTATCCTTAGATTTGCATGGGTGAGAGTGGCTCTAGTTCGCCGACTCAATAGGCTTCCCATTTCAGGGGTAAGACTGGGTGAATGGCTGGGGACGTGGGGTGCAAGACGGAATTCGCTCCTACCCACTTTTAGGGATAGAAGAGAGGTAATTCCATTAAGCACTGACTCCAGGTTTTGAATAAGGGGCCCCACCCTCTCATTAGCTTGAGAGGGATTCGGTTTACTGGTTGGACCACAAACCAATTGTTCATTAGAGGATCAGTGAGACATAAGGAACAAGAAGTAACTTTAGGGGTAAAACGGTAAATTGACCCAACTCTAGTTACGAACAACCTGTGAAGGATCGACTTATTAATCATGGTTATATGAAATGGACAGAAATATATCTATAGTGAGGGGAGTGCAACTACTAGGCTATAGTGGAGTGTCCTAGTAGTTAACAAATGTTGGTTAACAAGGTTAATGAGTTTAGCCGGTTAATCTTGGATCGTTGGAGCCCATGATCTATAGGTCCATTAGGTCCCTCTGCTAGCTCATGTCGGACTAAACCATAGAATAGCGTGACGAGTGAGTTCGAATTCAAATTAGGAATATGCGTTACATATATACGATATATTTAACCGCATTTTTGTTTTATTTACGAATTAAACAAAAAGAGAGAATCTGAGATATTTAAATAAGATTTAAATATCTTAATCAATTATGTGTCGGAATTGATTGAGATTGGCATTTGAATTAATATTAAATATTAATTAAATAGTTTAATTAATCATTTAATGTTACTTTAATTTGAAATTCATTATTCAAATTAATTGTTGAATTAAAATGAAGAAAGTCAAAATGTTGAATTTTGAAGTGCCAAAATTTGATTTAACCAAACTTGCATGCTTGCCAAATAAACCCCACAAGTTTGAGTGGAATTTTGAGTTTCAAAATTTAGTTAACTCAAACATGCATGCTTGCCACGTAATCCCAAACATTTGAGTGGAATTTTAAGTGTCAAAATTTGGTGATCTCAAATTTGCATAAACATGCAAACATGACTCTTTAAATAAAGTGATCATGGTACATGGAAGGTCTTCTTCTTCTTGGGGAAAAACCTTGAGAAAAACCTCTCACAAACACTCTCTTCACATATACAAAATCCCTCCCAAGTTTAGTCACTCACCGGATTCCACAATCCCGTTCTAAGGCCGGAGGATAGTGGAGAAGACACTAGTGGTGGTTCGAAACCGGTTCGTGAGGAAAAAGGAGTTTGAACTACAAAAGCTTAGTATTTAAACTCATTAAGTTTTAATACTTATGAACATGCTAGTTATTTACTATAATTAATGTTCTAAAAGTGCCTAAGATCCAAATTGCTTCCGCATGTGTTATATTAACACCAACAAATCCGAGCTCCGAATCAAAAGATATGAAAACCAGAAAACGGTGGATCGGAAAAGGGTGGAGGATTGCAGGAGAGAGAAAAGAAAAAGAAAAAGAAAAAGAAAAAAAAGGGCGGCGCGCCGCGGAGTACGACTCGACAAGGGACAGAGCGCGACTCGACAAGCATCGATACAATGGTGTTGTTATAATACATGCGGAAGCAATTTGGATCTTAGCCACTCTAAGTACATCAATTATAATAAATTAGCTAGCATGTTCAAAAACATTAAAACTCAATGAGTTTGAATACTAACCTTTTGTAGGTTAAATTCCTTTTTCCTCACGAACCAGTTTCGAACCACCGCTAGTGTCTTCCCTACTATTCTCTGACCTTAGAACGAGATTGTGGAAACTAGTGAGTGACTAAATTTGAAAGGAATTTATTATAGGTAAAAATAGAGTTTGGAGAGAATTTCTCAATGTTTTTCAAGAAGACTTTCCATGTACTTTGATTACTCTATAGAGTGATATTTGTATGTTCATGCAAATTTGAGATTACCAAATTTTGACAATCAAAATTCAACTCAAATTTGGGATTGTGGCAAGCATGCAAATTTGAATTAACAAAATTTTGACACTCAAATTTTGACAAACATACAAGTTTGGTTAAACCAAATTCTGATACTCACAATTCTACTCAAATTTGTGGGATTATGTGGCAAACATGCAAGTTTGGTTAAACCATATATTGACACTCAATATTTCACTACCTCAATCATGGATTTTTCCACTAAGCGAAGTCAACATTTTGACTTTCTTTATTTTAATTTAACAATTAATTTAAATAATTAATTTCAAATCAAAATAATATTAAATGATTAATTAAACAATTTAATTAATATTTAACATTAAATCAAATGCATCTCAATCAATTCCGACACATATTGATTATGAATCCTTATTCATAATTAAAATATTTAAATCTAATTTAACTATCTAAAATTCTCTCATTTTGTTTAATTCGTAATTAAATCAAAATGCGGTTAAATATATCGTATATATTTAGTGCATATTCCCTAATTTGAGTTCGAACACTTCAAACTCACTCGTCACACTGTTCTAAGGTTTAGTCCGATATGAGATAGCAAGGGGACCTAATGGACCTACAGATCATGGGCTCCAACATTCGTCCATTTGATATAATCATGATTAGTAAGTCAATCCTTTTAACCAACATTCGTTAACTACTAGGACACTCCACTATAGTCTAATAGTTGCACTCCCCTCACTATAAATATAGTAATGTCCATTTGATATAATCATGATTAGTAAGTCAATCCTTCACAGGTTGATCGTAACCAAAGTTGGGTCAATTTATCGTTTTTACCCCTAAAGTTACTTCTTGTTCCTTAAGTCCACTAATCCTCTAATGAACAATTGGTTTGTGGTCCAACCACCAAACCGAATTCCTCTCAGGCCAATGAGAGAGTGGGGCCCTTTGTTTAAGACTTGAAGTCAGTACTTAAGGGAACAACCTCTCTACTGTCCCTTCAAGTGGGTAGGAGTGAATTTTATCTTGCACCCTATGTCCCCAGCTATTCACCCAGTCTTACCCTTGAAATGGGAGACTTATTAAGTCGACGAACTCTAGCTACACTCACCCATGCAAATCTAAGGATAATTCTGAATAAACAGGAGTTCATAGTTAGCTCATGACTAAGGTCGAGTTACCTAGGTTATCGAGTGAAAAAGGCAGTCTCAACAGTAAACGACATTATAAAGTGAGAGTAATTTTCTTCATGATTCAATCTTATGCAATACTCATTGCATAGGACGCCCCCACTCACATGTCTCCACATGTACAATTTAGTGATCACATTGTTTATATCATATACAAAAGCGGGCCGCATCCATAGTGTCCCCACCCAGAATAAGGTACTCAGCCTTATCCCTGTACTATAGACAATTTTGACTATATACTTGAACTTGATCCACTCTTATGTCTCTACATATAGTTCAAGTAATCATACTATTGCCAGGGTGTTCTTAGTTTATTGGATTTAGATTAATAATCGTAAAATTCACTTTATTCAATAACAATTTAGTAGAGAGAAAGACATAAATAAAATAAACTAGGGCATCACATACCCATGCTGATATGAACCAAGAGACATCAATCATACAATATACTTCAATGAAGATGTGAAGGAAAGGTTGTCAAGATTATCAAAAGATGTTTCAATTCATGCTACATTGAAGAAGAATAAAGTTTGATTGTTGTAAATTTTGGGTGGGTTACAATTTAGAGTAATTTAGAGTTATTGTATTTTAAGACATTTTATTTACTTTATATAGGTTACATTTACATAATGGGTAATTATTGTCATTAAGTATGAATGTTACGGAATGCCTTTAATAGTTTCATTTTGAGGCTATATAAAGCCATGTATGTTATATTTGTAAGGAGACTTGGAAAATATAGTAAAAGGAGCATTTGTGCTTTCTTTAGCCAATGGCTAAGTTTATTTGCAACTCTATGTAGTTTAGGTTACATGTAGAATCATTCAAGCTCAACATGATCAACCTTGCTTGTGGAGTGATTCGAATCTCAATCAAGTGTTCTTGCGTTGAAATATTTGATCAACAAGAATCATTCAAGCTTGACATGATCGATCTTGCTTGTAGAGTGATTCGAATCTCAAACAATATTTTTTCCTTGAGATATTCGATCCCTAAGGTAATCCGAATCTTACCCCCCTTGTAATTGATTTCCTTATCTACATGCATTTTCTCCCACTTGCTCTAGATTACATAACTTGTAGTCCTAGCTCACTAGGTGCCCTCCAAACACTTTAGCTGTGAGGGGCTTCGTAAATGGATCAGCAATGTTGTGCTCTGAAGCTATTTGTGTGACGGTCACATCTCCTCGTTGCATAATCTCCCTTATGAGTTTATATTTGCGCTCAACATGTTTTCCTCGCTAATAACTTCTTGGTTCTTTAGAATTTGCAACTGCTTCACTATTATCACAATAAATAGTGATAGACAGATGCATATTTGGAACAACTTCCAAATTAGTTAAGAACTTCCTAAGCCATACAAATTCTTTCGTTGCTTCACAAGCAGCAACATACTTAGCTTCCATGGTAGAATCAACAATGCAACCTTGCTTTATGCTTCCCCATATTATTGCTCCTCCGTTTAGAGTGAAAATAGATCCCAATGTCATTTTCTCGAATCGATATTGGTCTGAAAATCTGAGTCAGTGTACCCTAAGGACCAAATCCTTAGTGCCGTACATTAGCATATGTCCCTCGTTCACCTAAGATACTTGAGGATATTTTTAACGGCAGTCGAATGAGCATGTCCTAGATTGGACTAATATCTGCTGATAATTCTCACAGCATAGCATATGTCGGTTTGAGTACACAACATGACATACATTAGACTACCGACTGCTAATGCATAGGGAATATGTCTCACATCCTCAACTTCTTAAGGTGTCTTAGGACTTTGTTCCTTCGACAAATGAACTCCGTACCTTAAAGGTAATAATCCTTTCTTGGAGTCTTGATCTTATATCGAACCAATATTTTATCGATGTATAATACCTGAGACAATGCTAGTGTTTTGTTCTTGCGATTCCGAACAATTTAGATTCTAAGAACAAACTCTAAGCCTCTCCCAAATCTTTCATTTGGAATTGTGTCGCTAGCTAATGCTTAATGTCAGTCAGAAATCCCACATCATTTCCAATTAGTAGAATATCGTCAATGTACAACACCAGGAAAAACTACTGTAGAGTCGACTATCTTCTTGTAAACACAAGGTTCGTCAACATTCTGTTTAAAGCCATAAGATTTGATCGCAGCATCAAACCTTATATTCCAAGATCGAGATGCTTATTTCAACCCATAAATGGATCTTTTAAGCTTGCAAATCTTTTGCTAGTGGTCCTGTTCAATGAACCCCTCTAGTTGAGCCATATAGATACTCTCCTCAAGATTGCTATTTAGAAAAGCAGTCTTGACATCCATTTGCCAATTTTCATAATCATAAAATGTGGCAATGGACAAGAGTATTCTAATCGATTTAAGCATAGTCACGGGAAAGAGGGTTTCTTCATAGTGCACCCTCTCTCTTTGGGTATAACCCTTTGCTACAAGTCGATCTTTAAAGGTCTGTACCTTACCAACTTTGTCCCGTTTCCTCTTGTAGATCCATCTGCAACCAATAGGTTTTACCCCATCTAGTTGATATACAAGTTTCCAGGCTGAACTGAAATACATGGACTCCATTTCAAGATTCATGGCATCCACTAATCTCTATCTTCATCATTCATTGCCTGTTTATAGGTCAATGGATCCTCAACGCCATCATCAAGTATGATGATCTGTGTTTCTGTCAAACCCAAGTAACGATTCGGGTTGAGTTATAACCCTCCCACTACGTTGAGGCATTCTCCACTCTTGAGAAGGATGTGATTGACCAGAAGTGCGAGCTCCATCAACAACTCTTGTTGAAGAACCAGCCTGATTAACAACTCTCGTTGTTTTATCGGTAGCTTCTTTAGAAATCTCACTCAATACTAGTTTGTTGCGAGGTTGATGATTTCTTATGTGGTCTTCCTCTAAGAATGTAGCGTTTGTAGATACAAACACTCTATTTTCTTGAGGGCCATAAAACAGACCACATTTCATCTCTTTAAGGTATCCTATGAATTGGCATAATTTTGAACGACGATCTAATTTCTTGGAGTTTTGCACCAACACATGTGTTGGGCATCCCCAAATTCTAAAGTGACGTAAACTACCTTTATGCCCTCTCCATAACTCATAAGGTGTTTCTGAAACACTCTTTAGATGGAACCATGTTCAAAATGTACGCCGCAGTCTCCACTGCATATCCCCAAAACGAATCAGGTAATTGAGTGAAACTCATCATAGACCGAACCATGTCTAATAGAGTTCTATTTCTCCTTTCTGATACATCATTCTGTTGGGCTATACCAGGGGCTGAGAGTTGAGACGGTTGGGTTTTATGTCCTAAAACTCATAGTTTGTAAACAAAAACATATTCTACTTTCAATAAAGTTATTATTGATGTTTATTCAGTAAAGATTGTTATTGAATAAAGTGAATTTTACGATCATTAATCTAAATCCAATAAACTAAGAATAGTCTGGCTATAGTATGATTACTTGAACTATATGTAGATACATAAGAGTGGATCAAGTTCGAGTATATAGTCAAAATGATCTATAATATAGGGATAAGGCCGAGTACCTTATCCTGGGGACACTATGGATGCGGCCCACTTTTGTATATGATATAAACAATGTGATTACTAAATTGTACATGTGGAGACAAGTGAGTGGGGGCGTCCTATGCAATGAGTATTGCATAAGATCGGACCATGAAGAAAATCACTCTTACTTTACAATGTTGTTTACTGTTGAGTTTGATTTTTTCACTCGATAACCTAGGTAACTCGACCTTAATTCTAAGCTAACTATGAACTCCTGTTTATTCAGAATTATCCTTAGATTTTCATGGGTGAAAGTGGCCCGAGTTCGCCGACTCAATAAGCTTCCCATTTCAGGGGTAAGACTGGGTGAATAGTTAGGGACATAAGGTGTAAGATGGAATTCACTCCTACCCGCTTTTAGGGATAGTAGACAGGTTGTTCCCTTAAGTACTGACTACAAGTCTTGAACAAGGGGCCCCACCTTCTCATTGGCCTGAGAGGGATTCGGTTTACTGGTTGGACCACAAACCAATGGTTCATTAGAGGATCAGTTGGACTTAAGAAACAAGAAGTAACTTTAGGGGTAAAACGGTAAATTGACCCAGCTCTAGTTACGAATAACCTGTGAAGGATAGACTTACTAATCATGGTTATATCAAATGGACATAAATATATCTATAGTGAGGAGAGTGCAACTACTAGGCTATAGTGGAGTATCCTAGTAGTAAACGAATGCTGGTTAACAAGGTTAATGAGTTTAGCCGGTTAATCTCGAATCATTGGAGCCCATGATCTGTAGGTCCATTAAGTCCCTATGCTAGGTCCTATCGGACTAAACCTTAGAACAGTGTGACGAGTGAGTTCGAAGTGTTCGAATTCAAATTAGGGAATACACGCTAAATATATACGATATATTTAACGGCATTTTGTTTTAATTATGAATTAAATAGAAAGAGAGAATGAGAGATATTTAAATAAGATTTAAATATTTTAATTATGAATCGTGATTCATATTCAATATGTGCCGGAATTGATTGGAATTGACATTTTATCTAATGTTAAATATTAATTAAATTATTTAATATTATTTTGATTTGAAATTAATTATTTAAATTAATTGTTGAATTAAAATAAAGATAGTCAAAATGTTGACTTCACTTCATGAAAAAATACATGTTTGAGTTTGTGGAATATTAAGTGTCAATATATGGTTTAACCAAACTTTGATGTATGTCACATAATCCCACAAATTTGAGTGTCAAAATTTGGTTAACTCAAACTTGCATGCTTGCCACATAATCCCACAAATTTGAGTGGAATTTTGAGTGTCAAAATTTTGTAATCTCAAATTTGCATGAACATGCAAACATGACTCTATAAATAGAGTGATCAAGGTACATGGAAATTCTTGTTGAAAAAAGCTTGAGAAAGTCCCTCACAAATTCTCTGTTCACATATACTAAATCCCTTCCAATTTTAATCAGTCACCAGATTCCACAATCTCGTTCTAAGGCCGTAGAATAGTAGGGAAGACACTAGTGATGGTTCGAAACCAGTTCGTGAAGAAAAAGGAATTTAAACTATAAAAGGTTAGTACTCAAACTCCTTGAGTTTTAATACTTATGAACATGCTAGTTAATTTACTACAATTGTTGTACTTACAGTGCCTAAGATCTAAATTGCTTCCGCACGTGTTGTAGTAACACCATCAGAGACGTTATTTCATGTTCTATCATATAGTCCTGGAATCGTAAGTCCATATACTCTCCACCTCAATCTGATCGAAGTGTTTTAATAGTTTTTCCTTATAGATTCTCAACCTCAGTTTTATACTCTCTGAACTTTTCAAGAGCTTCGAACTTGTGATGCATTAGGTAAAGATAGCCATACCTTGAATAATCATCGATAAAACTGATGAAATATTCATATCCTCTTCATGCTTTGACATTCATTGGACCAAAGAGTATGCACGAGTTCTAAGGTTTCTTTGACTCTATAACCTTTTTCAGAAAAAGGTCATTTAGTCATTTTACCCTCAAGACAGGACTCACATGGAGGTAAAAAGTTGTCTTCTAACACATTTAGAAGTCCTCTTTTAATTAATCTCCCAATCTTATTGAGATTAATGTGGTCTAATCTTAAGTGCCAAAGATAGGTATTAGGAGAAATCTTTTGTGGTTTATTTTGAGGTTCAACTGTTTTAAACATCTCGGTGTTTAAAATAGTTTTTGTTTCGCTCAATTTTAAAATATAAAAGTTGTTTTATAGTTTGGCAGAACAAATATAAATACCTTTTTTTGAAAATGAACACTTCATTGATTTCAAAAGATACTTTATACAATTGTTCTAATAAACAAGGGATAGATATTAGATTTCTTTTCATTCCAAGAAAGAAAAGTACATTATCTAATATAATGAATCTATCTCCGAAAAACAACTTTAACTTTCCTATTGATCTTGCTAAGACAATTTCTCCTGTTCCAACCCTGAGTGTTATCTCACCTTCCGCAAGCATTCTCCAAGAACTAGTTTCCTGAAAAAAAAAAAAAAAAACAAATATGATTAGTGGCCCCGAATCCAGTATCCAAGTTGAGTGATCATACTCTACTAAACATATTTCTGCAACTAGTAAATCATATTTACCTTGTTGTGTTTTTTCGGCTTTCTTCTCTGCAAGGTATTTTGGGCAGTGACTTTTCCCGTGCCAGTTTTTCATTGCAATGGAAACATTTTCCATTATCTGCATTTTGAACCTTGCGTTTTTGGTCAGTAGGAATTTTATCTTTCCCCTTACCCTTTTTGTCATATGCATCTCAAACTGTACGGTTTGCATTTGAACCGGGGTTTAGGGGACATTCTTCAGTTAAAACAAACCTCAAATCATCATTTACAAGTATTGTGTTTAGGTTTGATTTCCTTGTTGTGTAATTGTCGCCGTTTAATTTCTCAGAAGCAAGTAATTTTACTATTGAGCTTGACATGCTGAGATTTAAAACAAAATTCTATTAGTGAATTGACTTAATCCTTTTAAATTCAATCAGATTTAGCAAATGTAATAATGTACCCAAAAATTATTAATTTGCAACGATACTTTAGTGAGTTAGAGCAACTGCTACCGAGGGGTAGTCAATCACTCCTTCACTAAACCAAGACATTCTTGACTTAAACACTAATCCCATAATAACTCTTATTCCTACAGTGTTTTAGTTATCGCCACTTTGGTCAAGAATATACTAACTCTTAGTAATTCTTCGTAAGCGTGACCCATCATTTTCAGACCTCAGTGATCGGCCCCAACAATGCAATCGAATGAATAAGTTAAAGTTGGCAATGGACCTAAGAAAGCCTATCCATTTATGGAGTTTGCGTTGTTTCGACTCCCATGTTACGACCCTCCGAATGGGTAGTTGCCCTAGGGCAACATGCAGGTGGAACATGGGGATCTCAGGTGCAACCTAGTGGTGGAGACCATAGGATGTGTTGATATACTTCCTTCTCCCACTTACTATAAATACTTTCTCTATTCACCTTGTTATTGACTCATGCAAATACCTTCCGAATGAAGGCCGCTCCCAGGGCGACACGAGGGCGGGCATGAGTCTCACGGTGTGAATTTTTCAGAGAGCATAAAAAAAAAACGATGTATCTCATATACCTTGTTCCTTCCGCTAAGTATTTTAGACGGTTGGGTATACTCATTACTTAGGTATATTCCAGCTAATTAAATATAACCTAAATCTAGGTGATTTTTCCAAGTATAAAATTTATACTCGATTTTTACCTATGATGTCTAGGTGATTTTTCCTATTTTCTTATTTTTTTTAAAAAAAATCCCTACATCACTCACGCATGCTCATAAAACTGGGCTAACTAAGCTTAAGTATTGGCCAAATCTCCAGGTAGCAGGTGTTTCGTAGACCGTCAACTTAAGTACCTCTAGCCTTAGGCAAGATCATGCTAGGTGAGCTTCCTTGTAACCGCAGTTTTACAAGATATCGACCTATTTTAATTATTAAAATTGATCGCGCTTGGTTGTTAACCCTAAGTGAGCTTGCATTTATCTTTGTTATAGATTTTAACGTCTATCTCATTTTATAACGTTAAAAATAACCTGTAACATGGCTCTAACATGCTTTATATAACTATTATATAATCATCCATTCCATGCAATAATATAAAAATTTATATCTATCACTCATGGAACCCTATAATATGTATACTATACATTATAACACTTATAACATACTTGTAATGCATGAAACATGCCTAGCCTATGGTGGGATTTTAAGTCTATATGACATACTTTATGCATATACATTTTCTATTTAATTAAAACATACATTCACAGTGCATAATTAATTAAAAACAATAAGTGGATTGGTTTTGGCATTTTAAAGCAAGCAATTCACTAAATTATTACATTAATAATTAAAAATAACTTGAACCGCTCCTGAGGATCGCGAACCGGTCAAACCAACCCTTAAAAATGTTGAACTGGACCCCAACTAGTAGAAAAACACCCAAACTGCGTCTTCCCTCTTCTTCTTTGGTTCAGCTTGCTTTTGTTTCCATTATCGATCAATTACAACCTAAAATGGACTCTAATGACTCCATCAAAATTCCATACCTTTCTTCACTCATTAAAGCCCATACACATAGCCAATTACAATAATTGTATCAAATGGAAGCATAAAAAAATTGCAAAAACCATAAACATCCACTTTAGCAACCACAAAATTTCATTCATGAAATCGTACCCACCATGCTAAAAAAAATTGCAATCTACAGTAAATATTGTCTTTTTTTTACTTTCTTTTTTAGGCTTCCCCTCAAAGTTTTTAAAACTACACACTTATAAAGAATGTTTTGTTCTCCTCCCCAACCAATGTGAGATCTCACAATCCACCCTCTCCTCAGGGCCAGCGTCCTCGTTGGCACTCATTCCCTTCTCTAATCCATGTGAGACTCCACAATCCACTCCACTCTTGAGGCCCAGCATCCTCACTAGCACTCGTTCTCTTCTCCAATCGATGTGAGATCCTACAATCTACCCCCTCGAGGCCTAGCCTCCTTGCTATCACACAGCCTCGTATCCACCCCCCTTCGGGGTTCATCTGACTATTCTGTTAATGGATCCCACAATCCACCCCCTCGAGACCCAGCGTCCTTACTGGCACATCGCCTCGTATACACCCCCTCCGGAGCCCACCACTAGCAGATATCATCCTCTATGTGTTTCCCCTCAAGGTCTTTATACTACAGAGGTTTCCACACCCTTAATAAATAATGTTTTTTTTCTCCTCACCAACTGATATAGGATTTCACAATCCACCCCCCTCGGGACCCAGCATCTTTGTTGGCACATTGCCTCGTGTCCACCCCCCTTCAGGACTCAGCCTCCTCGCTGGCACATCGCCCCGTGTCTGGCTCTGGTACCATTTGTAACAGCCCAACCCCACCGCTAACATATATTATCCTCTTTGAGATTTCCCTTTCAAGCTTCCCTTCAAGGTTTCTAAAACGTGTCTACTAGGGAGAGGTTTCCACACCCTTATAAAGAATAGTTCGTTCTCCTCTCCAACCGACGTAGAATCTCACAATTTCTTTGTCTCCCTTCAAATTTCAGGACATAAAACACATCCTTAAGAGATTTGGCAGCAACATCATTTTCTCCAATGGACTCAAAGACCCTTATAGTAGCGGCCGGTAAACAAAAACTAAAGCTCCAATATTTATTACACATAAAGAACAATCAACTTTACTTCAACTCTCTCTCTCTTTTATGAATGCAGAGTGTTGCATAACTTATCTGATAGTCTCCTTGCACTCCATACGCCTAATGGTTAGATTCAGACTCATAAATTCTAACTTCAAAACTTTGTTCTTTTTAGCTGACTTGTTTTGAACTTTCCAGGATTTCATTGTTTGGACATTTTACGAGCAAACGAAACAGATCCACAGTGGTTGGTGAACAAAGAGAGACAGAGGTTAACATCATTAAAGGATGGATCAGTACGTACTATGCTGATCTTGGCAGTCCAAACAATATATAAACAACACATAATGATGATGAAACACTGTAAACAGGATATGAAAATCATCCTAACATGTATGCCACTAAAGATGAATTTATGAACTTGTATTGATGTTAGTGTTGAAAACGTCCATTGAATAGCTAAAGCATACTGCTAACAGATATTGTCAGCTTTGACTCGTTACGTATCGTTAGCTTCACGATTTTAAAACATGTATGTTAGGAAGAAGTTTCCACACTCTTATAAGATATGCTATGTTTTCCTTTCCAATTAATGTGGGATCTCACAATCCAACCCCTTGGGAGTCTAGCATTCTCGTTGGCACACGGCTCAATGTCTGGCTCTGATACCATTTGTAACAGCTCAAGCCTGCTGCTAGAAGATATTATCTGCTTTGGCCCGTTACGTATCACCATTAGCCTCACTATTTTAAAACGCTTTTACTGGGGAGAGGCTTCCACACCCTCATAAAGAATGCTTCATTTCCCTCTCCAACCGATATGAGATTTCACAGTCCATCACTTAACACTTAAAATATATTTTGGTGCTTTTCTTGATGGTGTTATTATAACACGTGCAGAAGCAATTTGGATCTTAGGCACCCTAAGTACATCAATTATAGTAAATTAGCTAGCATGTTTAAAAGCATTAAAACTCAATGAGTTTGAATACTAACCTGTTGTAGTTCAAATTTCTTTTTTTTTTTTCACGAAGCAGTTTCGAACCACCACTAGTGTCTTCCCTACTATTCTTCGGCCTTAGAACAGGATTGTGGAATCCGGTGAGTGACTAAACTTGATAGGAATTTAGTAAATGTAAAGAGAGAGTTTTGAGAGATTTTATCAAAGTTTTGAAGAAGATTTCTATGTACCTTGATTACACCATTTATAGTGTCATATTTGCATGCTCGTGCAAATTTGAGATTACCAAATTTTGACACTCAAAATTTCACTCAAATTTGTGGGATTATCTGGCAACCATGCAAGTTTGCTTAAACCATATATTGACACTCAATATTCCACTCAATATTCCACTTACTCAAACATGAATTTTTCTATGGAGTAAAGTCAACATTTTGATTTCTTTATTTTATTTCAACAATTAATTTAAATAATTAATTTCAAATCAAAATAATAGTAAAGGCTTAATTAAACAATTTAATTAGTATTTAACATTAAATCAAATGTCAATCCCAATCAATTCCCGCACATATTGATTATGAATCTCCATTCATAATTAAAATATTTAAATCTTATTTAAATATCTCCAATTCTCTATTTTTGTTTAATTCTTAACTAAAAGTATATTCCCTACTTTGAATTCGAACACTTCGAACTCACTTGTCACACTATTCTAAGGTTTAGTTCGATATGAGCTAGCAGGGGGACCTAATAGACCAACAGATCATGGGCTCCAATGATCCGAGATTAACCGGCTAAACTCATTAACCATGTTAACCAACATTCATTAACTACTAGGACACTCATATATAGCCTAGTAGTTGCACTCCCCTCACTATAGATATATTTTTGTCCATTTGATATAACCATGATTAGTAAGTCGACCATTCACAGGTTGTTCGTAACTAAAGCTGGGTCAATTTACCGTTTTACCCCTAAAGTTACTTATTGTTCCTTAAGTCCCACTGATTCTCTAATGAACAATTGGTTTGTGGTCCAACCACCAAACCGAATCCCTCTCAGGCCAATGAGAGGGTGGGGCCCTTTGTTCAAGACTTGAAGTCAGTACTTAAGGGAACAACCTCTCTACTGTCCCTTCAAGTGGGTAGGAGTGAATTTTATCTTGCACCCTATGTCCCCAGCTATTCACCTAGTCTTACTCTTGAAATGGGAGGCTTATTGAGTCGACGAACTCGAGCCACACTCACCCATGCAAATCTAAGGATAATTCTGAATAAACAGGAGTTCATAGTTAGCTCATGACTAAGGTCGAGTTACCTAGGTTATCGAGTGAAAAAGTCAGTGTCAACAGTAAACGACATTATAAAGTGAGAGTAATTTTCTTCATAGTCCGATCTTATGCAATACTCATTGCATAGGACGCCCCCACTCACATGTCACCACATGTACAATTTAGTGATCACATTGTTTATATCATATACAAAAGTAGGCCGCATCTATAGTGTCCCCAAAATAAGGTACTCAGCCTTATCCCTATACTATAGATAATTTTGACTATATACTTGAACTTGATCCACTCTTATGTCTCTACATATAGTTCAAGTAATCATACTATGGCCAGGGTGTTCTTAGTTTATTGGATTTAGATTAATAATCGTAAAATTCACTTTATTCAATAACAATCTTTACTTAATAAACATCGATAATAACTTTATTAAAAACAGAATATGTTTTTGTTTACGAACTATAAGTTTTAGGACATAAAATCCAACATTTCTCATATTCTTCGAAGTTGTACGAAAAGAAAAAGGGGCCGAAGGAAGGGGTTTAGAACTTTATGACACCCTCACCAAGTGATTTCAACAGCATGCACCGAAACCATTATTGAAGTGCTCCACTCAAGAGCACATGCTTATGTTTTTTTGATGGATTTCTTAGCCTATTCTCATTGAACCCCACTTCTCATTATCACTACAAGTGGCTTACATAATGCCATCCTACAAGGAACCATAAACCATTATGTCAAAGAATATGGCATGTCTCCAAATGGTCCATTCTTCTTCACTTCAAATCATCAAAATGTCTCTCTACCAATAAAAATAACTTTTTGAAAAAATGGTAGTTTGCTACGTTCCATCAAGTCAACAAGAATAAGAATCTAGGGATTTTCAAATTTTCATCGATTGGGCCAACATTTTCATGTGTTTACAAGTTCAATATGGTGATAAATGAAAATTAGTAAAAATATCAACAAAATAGATATAATATTAATAATAATTGTAGTTGGTAAGTTTTTGAATTCCGTGTCTAATAGATCCACAACTTTAAAAAAATATCAAATAAATTAGCGTATTGCCTCGCTCAAGTTTTCTAGAGCATTTCTCTCAAACATGACCTGAGGTTCGAGCATACGTCAATATCATCCACGAAATATGTAATTCACATCACTGATTTGTTTACTGGGTTAGAACAAGTGTTGCATAGTCGCTATCCCGCTATTGCAAAAGTACGATTGTGATCGTGGAAAAGTCCATTTCTAGCTTCTACATATTCAAGGTCTTGCTCCAATTCCGCTTCTACAAGGTCGGAATCCGAGGCCAGCTCCATGACAAGGTCTTCAACCTCGGCTTCCCCACAAGATTGTCTTTAGGGAAGCATCCTATTTGTATGGCCTGAAATTTTCTCGGCAGCCCAGTCTCTCCGGCACTCAACCAGATGCTCATTTCGTTGATTGAGCCGGGTATCCTCCATCCCCTTTTGGGCCGCCTGATTATTTTATATGTGAAAAGTTTTAATATCTAAAAAAAGTTCATTTTTAAATAGAAAATCCGATAGTGGCCAACATTCCAATAAACAAAATGACAAGAATCTAGCACCAAAAATATATTTTATATTGGTTCAAGATTTTAGGAAGAAATTTTGATCCAGAAACTTCTGCTACAAGAGACCTCGAAATATTGGTAGTTTGTAAAGATATGCAAACCATACTCGAACACGCACTCTGTCAAACAATCCACCGTTCGAAGTTGCTCAAGATGGGCCTACGAATGCTAGTCGACCCTCACCAAAGTAAAAGATGATGATTGCTTCGGATAGCATGTAGGACAACACTGAGTCCATGTGGTTCATAAATATGTTTCCAACTCCGATGGAAATCTGAGCTACAAACCACGATTATACTGCACGAAACATAGCTTGAAATCACGTACGTTGCCATTTCTAGTCATGTCTGTTTCAATGACGTCGATTTCGAAGTTCCATCAATAGCTATGTTTCCCATTCCATTCTCCATAGCTTCTCTCTCGTCCTTCTCGCTTCTTTTAGTTGAAGCGTCATGATCTTCGGGCTGATTTTGATGGATTGATACAGAAGATTCAAGAATTCTTGGGACAGAACTCAACCACGGATGGCTGAGACATTCTGTTGCTCTTGGTCTCTTTTTAGGTGCAACTCCAATAAAGGAACAAGAAAGTCAGCCAAGTCATTAGCATCTTGATCGCTGAAATCATACTTCTCAGTTAGCACCTTATTAAGAGGCCAAAAGTGCAATTGACCAATATGCCTCAACTCACCATATCTGTTGAAGTAGTCCCTTAAAGAGAGGCCACCTAATGCAATTTGTGCCGGATATTTTAAGAAACACCAAAATATAAATAAGTGAAATTTTTTAAAATATATAAAATAAAGACAACATGGTATTTGTAAGTATGTTAACATTACCTTGCTAGGCATCACTCCAAGAGCTCTACCATCCATGCGAAATGATCGTGAAAATAGAATAAATTGTAGAAATTACATGTTAACCAAACAAAAAACAACGGACCAAATATTTCAATATCAGGTAAACTGCCATATTATGCCGCTCTTACCGCTACAGTAGAAGAAACGTGTCAAAGAATAAAATTATAACTCATTGAGAATTCAAACAAACAACAATAACAAAAAATAATAATAATAATAATAACTTTTCAGCATGGTTTTCAAACCATTGAAAATGTGAGACTTTATTATGAGTAGAAATAATGCTTCCCAAGGGGAGGTGAGACTCGATTAACAAATGTTGCACGTTAAGAATTAATGATCATACTCATACAAAAAGAAAAAAAAAAACGTCTATGAACATACCTCATCCCTTTCATAGTTGTCACCACTGTGTAGGTCAAAGAGAACATCACCGGTGGCCAACTCAAAACAAATGCAAGCAAATGACCACATATTTACTGGAGTTAGATCCAAGAAAAACCTTGGGACACCTATACTCCCGCATCTGAATATCATTAGTAAATTGCTTGTAGATAAGAGAAACTTCGAGAATGGGCAATTAGTGTCAAATTCCTGCCATGTAAATTACTATGAGTGTCTCATCAATGCCACTCCAATCACCATTGGCATGTAAGATGAATATCTAATGTCTAACGACATCCGTAATGCTAATTACATTATTAGGCAACTAAATTTTTCTGAATTACTGAGGTATGAGAAATAGTGATCAATTTCATATGCGATTGTATATCCTCAAGCCAAAAGTTATCTCGTCACTCATTACTGTGTCTTAATTTGGTTAAACTAAACCTAGATCTTAACAAACCTTCGTACCTAACATCTTTTTCTACATTAATGTTGACATTGATGGACATTGTTTGTTTTCCTCGTTGAACTTGAATTCATTACCAGCTATAGTCAAGAAAACACAAATTTGATCACTAGACATTGTGGTTAAGGGTCATTAACTTTAACCAGGAGTCTTAGGTCCAAAACTTGCTACTTGCTTGGAAGACTAACCTTCTTTGATTGGGAGCTTCCAAATGTTGTAAATTTGAACGATAGTAAGCTACTTTGGAGTTTGTGAAAGTGTAAAAGGTCAGGATTTGTGTACTACAAAAAGTTTGAGGAAGAAAAATTCCCTAATTCCCTTGATTCAGAATGAGAGTCGTGTATTGTTTCCTTCCGTGTCAACCTTGAATTTTTGCCAATTGTTTTTCACTCAAGTTCACTGGCAACTGTTTTTCACTCAAGTTCACTGGCAACTTGACCTGCTTGTCCATTATGTAATGCTGGCCTATCCTTTTGATGATAGCAATGATATTTTGACTTTCTTTGACTTAGGGAAGGATTCTTCTCCAGATTGGATAATTCTGTTCAAGATCAAGCAAGTAGCCGACATTCTGACACCACATATAACAGTGATGATGGTGATTCTCTAACTGACCTGAATCATATAAGGAGTTTTGAGGTCCTAGATGATCTTCCTGGACGTTCTAGGCCAATTAACGTGGAAAGTCATAACGCAGACTCTTATAGCATTGGTCTAACTGAGGTTAGATATTATTTAAAATGAATTATTGCTGAAGTCAAATATTATTTAGAAGGAATTACTACCGAAGGTAGGGAAGCATCTCTTGATGCGGTAGAAAGTACACAAGAACAGGTTGCAGAGAATGGTTTAGCTAGCCAAACAGCTGATATCAACTCGATGGAGATGAGAGAAGATTCAAGACAACGTATGAGAAGAATTTTACAAGAAACTACTGCAAATTTTTTATACCGTGAAGTTCCTCAAATTGATGCCGAGGATCATACTAGCATACTGGATGTCGAATCTTCCATTCAGCAAATTGATACTCGTGAGAAAAATGATGATATTGGAGTATTATCAGATCATTCTAGAAGTTTTCAAGACAATGATCTTGAAAATGTAGGATCCGCTGGAATCTACTTCTCACGAGGAACTGAATGAAGAACTAGGTATGGGAGTTGAGCCAAATCATTGGCAAGCATATGGCTTTCAACAGGATGAATGGAAAAATAACATCGAAGAAGATATAAACAAAACTCAGTTAGAATGTATCACTTCTAATTGGTCTGGCGAATTCTTGAGTACAACACATAGAGGAGATATTCATCTGCAAAATGCCCCTGGAGCTTCACATGAAAATGTTATCTTTGTGGAGGATGTGCCTAATTGGTTAGAGGGCTCTCCTAATTGGGGGGCTACATCCAACCGAAGGTCGGAGACCTTTTATTTTCCTTAAGAGAATAATGTGCATAATGGAGAAATCAGAGAACTTTTAACATGTATCAAAAATTTTATATAACAACATGCCTTGCTGAATTTAGACTAAATGATGAATTTACATGTGGACTATTTTTCTTTATTACGTAGGAAAAGTGCCTCTGCTTTTCTTAGTAGTGGTTTCGGTTAAAGATCACATGTTTGTTTAGATTGGTGTCCGTTATTATTTGATTAAATCTCCTTGTAGTTAGGAGTTTAGTTTTGATTTTATTTAGTTTTGATTTTATTTAGTTTTTGATTTGTATACTAGTTTGTTATCAGATTTTGTGTAGATTTTTAGGTAGATTTTCTAAATATCTGTATGTATTCTATATATATATAGGGACTTCTTGCACTTCCTAATACAACCTTCTCATCAACCATTCAATCACTCACTCTTACACTAACAAATTGGTATCAGAGTCGTCTTCTTAAGGGATCTATGAGATCAAAATGGGAGGAGAATCCAGTTTCTCAACTGTTGCATCACCAATCTACGATGGAGACAATTATTAAATGTGGCCAGTTCGTATGGAGACTTATCTGGAGGCTTTGGATCTTTGGGAAACAATAGAAGAGGATTATGAGGTCCCTTCACTTCCAGCCAATCCTACTGTGTAGCACAAATCAAAGCACAGAAGGATAAGAAGACAAGGAAATCAAAGGCAAAAACTTGCCTATTTGCAGCGGTATCTCAAATAATCTTCATATGAATAATGTCCCTCAAAATAGCAAAGGAAATCTGGAATTACCTCAAGGCTGAATATGAAGGAGATGAGAGGATTCGTGGAATAAAAGTCTCGAATTTGATAGAGATTTCGAGTTGCAGAAGGTGAAGAAGTTAAAGTCCATGAAAGAGTACTCTGATAGACTTCTCTGCATTATCAACAAGGTGAGATTGCTTGGTTCTGTGTTAAATGATTCGAGGATCATTGAAAAGCTACTAGTCACTGTTCTAGGGAAGTTTGAAGCCACCATTCTCTGGAGAACACCAAAGACCTATCAAAGATTTCTCTTATAGAGCTCTTGAATGATTTAAAGTACAAGAGCAAAGGAGGTCTATGAGGCAAGAAGGGGTGATTGAAGGTACCTTACCTATTAAGCATCAAGACAACAATAAGTATATAAACAAGAAATTTTTTAAAAACCAATCGACGAATGGAGATTCATCTGCCAATTATCAGAAGACAAAAGGAGGTTCCAAAAATCCTATCCACCTTGCCATCATTATGAGAAGAAAGGTCATCCACCATACAAGTGTTGGAGAAGACCTAACACCTTCTGCTCCAAATGCAATCAACTTGGATATGAAGCTGTGATTTGCAAAGTCAAAGATCAGGTGAAAGAAGTAGATGCACGAGAGGTTGATCAAGAAGAAGAAGATCAATTGTTTGTGGTGGCGGGGCCCGTGCGGACACGTCGGGAAGAAGAAATGCGATGAGCATGAGCGTGCGAGCGAGAACGGTTGCCATTTGTAAAGAAAGGAAGAAAAGAACGGGGAGAAATTGAAATTATGAGTAAAAGAAATAAAAAAGGAGTGCACCACTCTCACCCAAATATGCATAACTGTGGAGTTCTGATTGGATCCAGTGCATTAGTGCTGGTATGATCGCACCCAACATGCAATGCGCACAAATTGCATTTAACGCATGCGGGGCGGCATGATCGAGGCGGCGGTGAGTGCACGCACGTGCTCGAAATAGCCGGTGGGGCCCGCACAAACACGTTAGGGGAGAAGAAACACAATGGGCGTGAGCGTGCGAGTGGGGGGTGCAACACTAGGACTTCCCAAGTGGTCACCCAACTTAGTACTACTCTCGCCCAAGCACGCTTAGCTGCAGAGTTCTGATGGGATCCGGTGCATTAGTATTGGTATGATCGCACCCGACATGTCGTGCGCACAAATTGCATTTAACGCATGCGGGGTGTCACAACCTTACTATGAAGAGAGTAGGTTGTGACCCTCACGCCATGACAAGCAAAGGGGCGTCCCTCAATAGACGCCCATCCGGCCATATGCGGGCCAACGTAGAAGAATGCCATGATGCGATTGAGGAGGACGATGCATCATCCAACACACCACCACGCAAAGTGGGTATTGAAGACATATTGAGACACAAGCATAACAGAGACATCAGCAGAGACATGAAGGACAAGATAGGCTTGTTGAAGGGCCGGGTAGGGCCCCAGGCCTTAACCTCAAAAGTCGAGGTTTCAGAAGGAATTTGGTCATGCGGTTCAGGAGTTAAGTCCGTCCATATGAAATATGAATGCTCGCCAAGTTTGGTGTCAATCGGACATTGGACGGACAATGCACGACACCGTATGACACCTCACGAAAATCATGTCTACTCCTGGTAGAATGAAAATGGCTCAAAATGTACTATAGGGGGTACCATGGTGTTAGCTCTCCACCACCCCTGGGCCTTGTGGCCTAAGTGAGCTACCCTGTGGCACATACGTGTGTCACAGTGTGGGCGAGCGTGCCGAGACGAGTGTCTCGGGGCGACTTCCTTTGAAATGGGTTTTTGAAGGACAGTACCGGATGGCACGGGTGTGCCGGTATTGCGCCCTAGCCCGCGTGTTGGAGGTTGCTACATACACCCGCTATCTGGTACGGTATCCGTAAATGACTCGGCATGGGCACGGGAGGGCCTATGCCTCGATAGAACCCGGATGGATGGATGTTCGGGAAGTCCCGATGAGATGAACGACACGCGGGCCCATTCTCGATGGCATGACCGAACGAGTTATGATGAGCGACGACATCCCGAGACTCGGGATGGCGTCAAGACATATGGACCCTGTCGATGGGGATCGAGATGGCAAGATGAGATGCGACGTTGTATTGAGAGATCTTGGCCCGAGCAGAGGCAAGGTCGAGCCGAACGAGTTGGCCTAGCGTAGAGGCAAGTCGGATGTGTCGCAGATGATTGAATATACACGCACAGGCGGCGTGTGTGGTTGAACAAGCTTGGATTCCGCACAAGCGATGTTCGATTGGCGAAGACAAACCTCGCCTAAGGTCCGACGAAACCACAAAGTCGGGGCGAAAAATATAATGGGGCTTAATTCCCCTTAAGGCTGGTCGTGAGCGTGTATAGATCACAACGCCGCACGGTCAAGAATGCAGGACCGTGATAGTTGGTATCAGAGCCACACTTTGTGTGTCTAGTCGGGCAAGACAGTCAAGAGAAACAAACCCAAGAGTTGATCGAAGACCTTGCAAGTGTGTCAAGAGTGCCGAAGTGGGTACGACAGTTGCCGGTCAGAATTATAATCAGTTGGGGGTTGAAGCCAAGACTACTCGAAATTCATTAGTGTCGTGTGTCGACACCTCAATATGGGAAGATCTACCTGTCAAGCAAAAAACCAAGCTCACCTGACAAGAGCTTGCAGTTCCGAAGTAAGACAAGGCAGCTGAAACAGAAAGCACCATGACGGTGCCTTCCAAAGAACCATTCACAGTAGAGGAATAGTGTCAGTGGTTGCAAGCAGAGAAGCCGAGAGTCAAAGAAGACAAGCGTCGGCCGAGTGCAAAAACCGTATACAATGTAAGTCCTTATGGGGGGACAACCTTGTTGCAAAGTGGCAGCAAAATTCGAGCGGGGGAGAGCAACATCAATAAGTCTCTCACCCCGTAAAGGTGCTCGGACATATGAGCACACGTGTATTCCTTGAGTCACCACCTTGTGCCTAGGGTGGATGACAACACCAACAGATGTCAAGACCAGTATCCGCTTGAGAAGTGAGCAACAAGTTGGAAGTTCCCGCACAACAGTAGTCACACGATGTGACAAAATACAAAGAATTGGCCGAAAGTTAGCGCCAACAACTGAAGAGACTGTCAAAGAGTTGACTTTGCTCAATAGGAGAAGTGGTCGCAACCAAAGAGTGTTGCGGCCGGGCATGCGAGCCCCACCCCAAGGGGTGAATTAATTCACAGGAGAAGTGGTCGCAACCAAAGAGTGTTGCGGCTGGGCTTGCGAGCCCCACCCCGAGGGGTGCACTAGTTCACAGGAGAAGTGGTCGCGACTAAAGAGTGTTGCGGCTGGGCTTGTGAGCCCCACCCCGAAGGGTGCACTAGTTTATGTGATCTGAAGAGGATACACACACTGGGGCCAAGTTGGCCAAAATAGGGCAAGAGTGCCCTCTGAAGTCCATACTTGTCTGGTGAGTGTCTGCAAAGAGAGTCAGCCTCACCCACAACTATGGCAAACGCTGAAGAGTCACGTCTACGTTGCGAGTCTCAGTGGCCGAGTCCAAGATGGGCGAACAACAGAAATAGGTCCGAAGGGGGATAGCCGTAGATAAAGGAACAAGCCTAAGTGAGGACAAGTTCACCCAACAACTGACCAAGTCAAGAATCAGAACGTGGTGCCACCTGACAAAAGAGAAGTTAGAAGCATCCACTCGAACTTGTCCCAAGTTGGCATAAGACGTCAGCAGGGAGAGCATTATGACAAAAGATCGTCAGGTGCTCAACAATAGAAGATTTTTCTGAAGCACAACCAAATCCAGCGAGTCAAGTCGCCAACAGACAAAGAGTCGGATCGTCATCAGGACGATGCCGAGATTGAGTAGGGGAGAATTTCGTAATAGGTGGGGCGAACGCGCCTGAGAAAGTCATCGAGGACGATGACTAAATTAAGTAGGGGAGAATGTCACAATCCGCAATATAATTGTGACCTGAGTAAGTCATCGAGGACGATGACTAAGTTAAGTGGGGGAGAATGTCACAACCTTACTATGAAGAGAGTAGGTTGTGACCCTCACGCCATGACAAGCAAAGGGGCGTCCCTCAATAGACGCCCATCCGGCCATATGCGGGCCAACGTAGAAGAATGCCATGATGCGATTGAGGAGGACGATGCATCATCCAACACACCACCACGCAAAGTGGGTATTGAAGACATATTGAGACACAAGCATAACAGAGACATCAGCAGAGACATCAGCAGAGACATGGAGGACAAGATAGGCTTGTTGAAGGGCCGGGTAGGGCCCCGGGCCTTAACCTCAAAAGTCGAGGTTTCGGAAGGAATTTGGTCATGCGGTTCGGGAGTTAAGTCCGTCCATATGAAATATGAATGCTCGCCAAGTTTGGTGTCAATCGGACATTGGACGGACAATGCACGACACCGTATGACACCTCACGAAAATCATGTCTACTCCTGGTAGAATGAAAATGGCTCAAAATGTACTATAGGGGGTACCATGGTGTTAGCTCTCCACCACCCCTGGGCCCTATGGCCTAAGTGAGCTACCCTGTGGCACATACGTGTGTCACAGTGTGGGCGAGCGTGCCGAGACGAGTGTCTCGGGGCGACTTCCTTTGAAATGGGTTTTTGAAGGACAGTACCGGATGGCACGGGTGTGCCGGTATTGTGCCCTAGCCCGCGTGTTGGAGGTTGCTACATACACCCGCTATCCGGTACGGTATCCGTAAATGACTCGGCATGGGCACGGGAGGGCCTATGCCTTGATAGAACCCGGATGGATGGATGTTCGGGAAGTCCCGATGAGATGAACGACACGCGGGCCCATTCTCGATGGCATGACCGAACGAGTTATGATGAGCGACGACATCCCGAGACTCGGGATGGCGTTAAGACATATGGACCCTGTCGATGGGGATCGAGATGGCAAGATGAGATGCGACGTTGTATTGAGAGATCTTGGCCCGAGCAGAGGCAAGGTCGAGCCGAACGAGTTGGCCTAGCGTAGAGGCAAGTCGGATGTGTCACAGATGATTGAATATACACGCACAGGCGGCGTGTGTGGTTGAACAAGCTTGGATTCCGCACAAGCGATGTTCGATTGGCGAAGACAAACCTCGCCTAAGGTCCGACGAAACCACAAAGTCGGGGCGAAAAATATAATGGGGCTTAATTCCCCTTAAGGCTGGTCGTGAGCGTGTATAGATCACGACGCCGCACGGTCAAGAATGCAGGACCGTGACACGGGGCGGCATGATCAAGGCGACGGTGGGTGCACGCACGTGCTCGAAACGGCCCGCGCGGACACGTCGGGGAGAAGAAACGCGATAGGCGCGGGCGGGGGAGGTTGCCATTTGCAAAGAAAGGAAGGAAAGAATGGGGGGAAATTGAAAGAACGTGCAAAAGAAATAAAAAAGGGGTGGAACACGAGGACTTCTCAAGTGGTCACCCAACTTATTAGTACTACTCTCGCCCAAGCACACTTAACTGCGGAGTTCTGATGGGATCCGATACATTAGTGCTAATATGATCGCACCTGACATGCTGTGTGCACAAATTGCATTTAACGCATGCGGGACGGGGGAGGTTGCCATTTGCAAAGAAAGGAAGGAAAGAATGGGGGGAAATTGAAAGAACGTGCAAAAGAAATAAAAAAGGGGTGCAACACGAGGACATCCCAAGTGGTCACCCAACTTAGTACTACTCTCGCCCAAGCACGCCTAACTGCAAAGTTTTGATGGGATCCGGTGCATTAGTGCTGGTATGATCACACCCAACATGCAATGCACACAACTTACATTTAACGAATGTGGCGGTGAGTGCACGCACGTGCTCGAAACGGCCGGTGGGGCCGACGCAAACACATCGGGGAGAAGAAATGCGATGGGCGTGAGCATGCGAGTGGGGGCGTTTGCCATTGAGAACTTCCCAAAGTGGTCACCCAACTTAGTACTACCCTAACCCAAGCGCGCTTAACTGCAGAGTTCTGATGGGATCCAATGCATTAGTGTTGGTATGATCGCACCCGACATGCAATGCGCACAAATTGCATTTAACGCTTGCGGGGCGGCACGAGCATGGCGATAGTGGGTGCACGCACGTGCTCGAAATGGCCGGCGGGGAGAAGAAACGTGATGGGCGTGAGCGTGCAAGCGGGGGCGATTGCCATTTGTAAAGAAAGGAAAAAAAAGAATGGGGAGAAATTGAAATAACGAGTAAAAGAAATAAAAAAAAAAAGGGTGCAACACGAGTACTTCCCAAGTGGTCACCCAAATTAGTACTACTCTCGCTTAAGCACGCTTCACTGCGGAGTTTTGATAGGATTCGGTGCATTAGTGCTGGTATGATCGCACCAGACATGCAATGTGCACAAATTGCATTTAACACATGCGGGGCAGCATGATCGAGGCGACAGTGGGTGCACGCATGTGCTAAGGGGAATGAAGCATTTCTTATAGGGGTGTGGAAACGAATTGCTAGTAGATGTGTTTTAAAACTGTGAGACTGATGACGATGCGTAACGGGCCAAAACGGACAATATCTACTAGTAATGGCCTTGGGTTGTTGCAAATGGTATCAGAGCTAGACACTGAGTAGCGTGCTAACGAGGACACTTGGCCTCCAAAAGGGGTGGATTGTGAGATCCCACATCGGTTTGAGATGATACATAAATTAGGGCCTAATCAGGTTTTCCAACCTTCTTGCATATCTAGCAAAGTATATTCAACATATCATGTTAAAGTCACAACATTAAATTCAGTATAATAGAAGTCCAAAAACATGCCATTGAGCCAAATCATTAAATATTCCATTTCCTACGCTTAGTTGTCCAATTTCATGCTACTTACTTAGTTTAACCCTCCTGCCTATGTCACTCACCCCAATGTCAAGTATTTGTGAGGTGTGACACTAACTTCTCTCAACTATTAAGCAGTTAGGACATTATGAGAAATATCGCACGATATTGGTCAACTATTAGGGTGACTCACTAATAGACCAAATAATGCGTCTCAACTGAGAGAGGGGGGCGATCCTCGTGCTTGCCAAGCTACTACCCTCATGTGATTCTTCACCCTTGTAGATGAGTTCTCGATGAAGGGATAGTTGGGGATCCCTTAGTCGTACCCAAGTAAGGTCTTTATATGGTGCATTGTACTTTAAGGCACGACTTGCTACTCTAGCTCCTAGGTGGCCACTATGGATGCCTGCGGATCTATATTCCTATTATAGGTTCACTAATAGAAGCTGCTGTCTTGACTATTAGTCCCCACATGGCCATACAACTTGCGAGAAGTGACCCTTATATCTATCATCATCATAGATACCTCTATCCCTCCTTGTAAATGAGTTCATGATTAGGAGTGAGCTGGCGAGCCCACTAATTGTTCTTGTATGGTAAGTTGTTGGTCTACTCAACACTAGTGCTAAGACACGGGTCGACTTTGGTATAACTTGTATTCATGCTCTAAAATCAGACATCTAGATTTGTTTGTGGTAACATAGCCTTTTCGCCCCTCATGAGCGGATAAGAAAATCTTTCAAATCTATAATATCATTAAGGGTCTTGAGCGCCCCTAGTTGTACTAAACTACTTGAGAATTGAGGGGAGTTACCCCGAGCAACTTGTATGTATTAATCACACCCTAATGCACATTTATGGTCCTACTAGGTTTGGAGTTTTGGAATAGTGTCATCTCCTACCTAAGCATCCTTAGGGGTCTAAGGTATGGCCCTTGGTTCACATATATAGCCTAGGTAGAGAAATTCATGTTAGCAAAAGTTAATAGTAGGTCATGAGGCTTTAGATGCAACTTTAAGTGCAATGTATTTAATAGATTAAAGCGTCCATAATTCAGTCATAAGCTCTCTATTCACGCTATTCCAAATCGATCCTACATATAAACTTATATAGAATAGTCTAAAATGAGTATTTACTGAGTTTGGGATGTTTGGGTGCTTAGTTTTACCGTTTTTGGAAATTCGAATTCTCTCGAATGTCCCAAGTGGGTCCTAAAATGAGTCCAGAGAAGAAAATTGGTGAAAAAGTCTTAGAAAATTAGATTTTGAAAGGTTATAGAACATGAAAAACTATTAATTGACTGCTTGTTCACCTTGTCAATTTTGACTGTGGTTAGCTTCTATTTCCTCCATGTCTGCCCTATTTTCTCGCACTTTCTCAGCTCATTGTCATAGTTTCAAACCCTCTTTCGACAACTAGCTCGATTGGTAGACAGTATATGAATTTGACCTTTCGAGTCTATTTGATAAAAAATGGAATAACATCCTAACTGGTGAACCCTTATAAGACCTTTTCTCTTGAGTCGAGGTGCTATCAAGTGGGGACATTATGGTTTGTGCTTGTCTGCTCTCATTATTCATGGGAGGCTAGCTGGTGAACCCTACCCATAAGACCATCTAGCCACCTAAGATTGCAGGAGCGACCCCCTATGCTTGTCAGCTACTGAGGCTACCCGCGTAATCCTACGTCCCTTAATAGGATGGATGTGCTATGTAGGGTAATCCAAATGAACTTTTGTCATTCTTGGATGTCATGGAGGTCAACTAGGTTTTTAAGGGTTCTAGGCCGTTTAAATAAAATAAAAAATTGATGTGATAAAATTTGAATCAAAATAAAGACAAGAAGCAAGGCCATCATTAAATTTAAAATAAAATCCAATTATAAGAAGGGGTTCAAATTTATTATCTACAGAGACCCCCTCTGTGACCGCACTTCAAACGCTTTCCCACCTCAACTCACAACCTTCAAACACATGAAAAAAGAAAGAAAAATGGGTGAGTATATAAATATACCTAGTAAGCAACCTACTCGTAGACTCTCACTGCATCTTTGACTTGGCATAAGACCACATGCTTTACTCTAGACTCTAGGTGTATTACTATTATTGTGCGCAATCTTGGTTAGCTAGCTTAGCCTACGCAACGGTAGCCAGTATTTAAGGTGAGGCGCTACCCCACGTAACCTTGTACCAGGTGGGGGACAACATGGTGAGTGCTAGCTTGCTCGTCATCCATGAGGGGTTAGCTGGTGAACTCATCCCACAAGCCATGAAGTCGACCAAGGGTGAGGACATTACCCCCCGATACATGCTAGCTCCACTAGTTACCCGCATGATTAACGTCCTCCCGTTGGACGAACCCTCCATCCAAGATAACCACTAACTACTAGCGTGATCAACGTCCAAGCACAGAAAAGATACACCATGCAGAGTAATCAATCAAGCCAATGAGTAACACAAATCTAACCAGCCTCACATCTACCTCGATGGTACCGTATCGGAGTGGAAAGAGAAATGGAAGCTCATTAATACCATACTAGTTACTATCGGCCTCAAAGGCTACCATTATCATTCTTAAATGTCATGGAGATCTACTAGATTTTTAGGGACATCTAGGTGGCTTAAATCACATCTCTTGTTTCCAGGACATTTAGAGTTAGCTCTTTTGGCTAAAAAAATCTCTGAATGCAAACAGGTAAGCTTCTGATTACTCATGATCCTGAGCTACAAGATCTACTGGAAACATATTGATTTGTAGACCACACTTATTTGTACACCACACTCTATGCATCATGTTAAACATGACACTGGGACACGCATCATGTTTGCTACTCTATGCATCATGTTAACTTGCAACCCATGTAGCATCATGTTAAACATGACACTGGGACACACGTCATGTTTGCTACTTTATGCATCATGTTAACTTGCAACCCATGTAGCATCATGTTAAACATGACGATCATTTTTTCTTTTCATCATTTATACATTCATACTCATCATAAGAGGATAATATCTCGATGCATCTGACATACAATAATATATAAGGTCTCAATATTTTTCACATTAATTAAATCGTGCAAGAACCTCTTCCAATTTCTTTCTCCATATCATATCATTTTATAGCATAGCCTTTAAAGCATATCTCAGGGTTGTGTATCGTGTCAAAATATTTTATTATGTATCATTCATATCATACATCGTGTTATATCATGCCATGCAACATACCATATCATCTCACGTATCATATCATAACATGTATTATTGTTAAGGATATTTAGTACTAAATTATAATTTACCATATATATCATATTTAATATTTTATTATAGGCAAATATCTTCTTACCATATGTATCTTTCCATGTATTGTATTATCAAATATATTATAAACACATCACACATATCAAACATATGACAGGTAAAAAGACACCAGACACATATCATCATACATAAAACAAACTTCTAATCACGCTAATAGTAAAACCACTTATTTTGATGGACTTAGCTGAAGTTCTATCTAACTCCAAATTAGCTTACTTTCGTCCCACGAACTCGTTCCCAATGATGAAGACCGTAGTATACATTGATATATTTTCTTCTCCCACTTACTATTTAAAAAAAAAAAAAAAAAATCTCAGGAGTCTCACCTTGATATTGTCTCATGCAAACAAATTCTAGAAGGAAGAATTGTCCAAGAATCGCCAAGAAACCTCGCATAAATCTCACGTTGTAAATAAATGATAGAGATCGTAGTCAATGATAAATACAATAGGATATCTTGAAATATGTCATTTTTTCACTAAATATTTTAAAATAGGATTTTCGACTGCTTATGCCTATAAAAATATTACGATTAAAAATATGACAGAGAAATTAGGTCATGGAAATCACTCCACTAGCCACGCTAAGTGGGATAGTAATAATATGGTTGAATACTATCACAACTACATTACCACTTTGGAAACTTCCATTCAATTTCCCACCAGAGTTCTTTTTAGGTTTGAATAATAAATTACTCGGAATTTTAATGAACATGTCCCTTAATTAGTTGTTGAAAGTTAAAACGGTTTAATGTTTTTTTTTTTTTTTTTTTGTAAACTTTTAATTTTAATTTTAATTCTAAATATCATGATTTTTTATTGTCCTGACCTAAATATTAAGAGAATAGGTAATTAAAACAAAAATAAATGAATTACATTAGTTTTTAAGAAGCAACATTGAAATTTATAGATAATAGCTGAAATAGTTTTTTAAACCACCATCAAATTAATTTGACTCAACTAGTTATTAAGTGGGGTATGGGTATAAAGTTATGTAGTGCAGTAGTCATCATGTGATGGCCATTTAGTAAATTTAATATTCATTTCCGAAAAGGTATAATGTAATTATAACTCTATAATTAGTGTGTAGACAATATATAGTTTACGGGCTACCAATTTCTTTTAAAAAGTATGAGCTGGAGTTTTCTTGTGGTATCTGAGTAGGGGTGAAATACAATAATAAATTAAATTTACACTACATTTACCGGTTTTGAGACAACTGGAGTTTGATTAGTAAGAGCCTGTTAGTAGTGCTCATTGTAAACTTTAAATTTAAGCATACTTAACCGGAACATTCCTATGTTGTGCACTCTTTTTTCTTCAAAAATAAATAAATAAATAAATCCGCATTTGAATGCATACAGAACACGGTCAGAAATCATATTAATTCTAGGAAACTTGAGTAGATCAAGTATGCAATACGTCTAAATCATAAAAGAATGTTGTGGATTATGTGAGCTTAATTTAGGAACATTCAACCAAACCAAACTTATGAACATAAATGACATGAATAACATGTAATATGTGCCATATTTACCCGTTATTATTTGTATTCTAATAATTGTTGTGATGTATGTACTTCTGTTTATTGAGTCATGTGTTCTATATTAATAGGATCATATTGTGCTCTATGAGACACCATAACGTACCATGTGTAATAAATATGAATAAAATATCAGGAATATATATGCACGTCTTATAGGAAATTTATGTCATTATAAGTAATTAAGTATTATGTAACGACCCTAATTTTCTATTAACCTAAAGTCTACATGCATGATGTAGCTTCTTATGGAGACAAGATTCATTAGGCGACTTCGTAAAATAATGTCATCGTCAAAATTAAATGCAACTATCCTATTCAAGTTCCATGGTATTTAACTCTGATGTCATCGTCAACCGTATATGGGTGTCTTGCATTTACTTGAAATATAGAAGTAGCACATGATTTAAGTATTTTAAGAAATACTTAGTAAGTAGCTCCAGTGATGGGGTCAGTGAATGCAAACATATGCAATCATGATTAACGATCTATGATTTAAAACCATCATAGAGGTGGCCTCCAGTTCGGATAAATTGGATGTGTATTACTTCCTTACACACACCCCACACATGCAAGCATGAGTTCACCAGGCGTGTTTACACACCCTCTGGATTTGCATGGTCGAACTAGTTGACAGAAGTCAGACATTCGAAGGTACAACAAACTCTCAAATATCATGCAAGAGATGTTCATCATCGTAGTGTATGCGTTTGCACTCATCATGAAAGGGATAGTATCCTGATGTAAATGTTCATACAATATGCATGAAGTCCCTATGCTTTTCATCTTAAATCATTCATGCGACACAACCCCAGACATCCTTCACATATTACTCTAGGTAATATGCATGCATAAACTTTCATACATTCATCATTCATAACATTATTTAGGGGTTTGTATCAGAAAACTCCTTATTATCAAAATGCAACACGACATTTTATACATGTACATCATCGTAACATGAGATATCATCATACTCTGTCATATTATCATCATACATCTCATGTCATCATGTCACAATGCATCATCATCATAACTATCATAGCATCACAATACATCACATAACCATAACATCATATCATCATCATAACACATCATAATATCATAGCAAATCTCATCATCATAACATCATAGTATCATCATAACACATCATAATATCATATCAACATACATGACACGTGCAAGAGACGCTAGACACGTGTCATTATACGTAAAACAAGTCTTTCAATTGAACTGATAGTAGGACCACTTACTTGGTTGACCTTAGCCGAAGTTCTCCTTCAAATTTAGCTTGGTTTTGTCCTTCGAATTTATTCTCGCTTTTGTTGAGGCTTCACCTATTTGAATATTCGCTCAATAGCCTTAGTAATAGTCGAACTCCTAACTTAATTTAACTTAAAACTAGGAAAAACGACTTGCCTTAGATCAAAATCAACTCAAGGAGGGTCCAAAACATAGGGAATGATGTCCAAATATAAGATCTGATTCGAATTTGAATCATGGAGCCAAGCCGTAGCTGGAACCTAGCCAAGCCGAACGAGCCCGGTGAGCCGATAAAGTTGACACACATCACGCACGTGTAGGGGCTAGAGTGCGTGTCGTTTGTCAGTGGATGCACGTTTTAATAGCGCGGGCGCGGTGGGTGCACATGGGCTGAGGGTTGTTTGGATTTCGGTTTCTCACTGGACCGTGGGCTGCTGGAGGTGGGTATCCGACTTGGATCCGAATCCGATGGATCTCTTCTTCCTCGCCTGATTTCTTCAAAAATCTCGATTTCATTTCTCTCTTTCCACACACTTTCGACACTTCCCTTCCATCGTCCCTCCATCCAAATCCCGCAGCCTTAAGTCTCTGTCCACTTCTCCTTCACACCCAAGGCGATGGGGCGTTCGTGTAACATGAAATAGAGAAGCATGACGTCACCATTTATTTGAAAATAAATAGTTCTCCTTGACGATGAGACTACGTTGAAACCATGACAGAAAGACGTCGTTCTACTTATCGTGGTGTGTTATGAGTTATTTCTGTTTCTACTTTGGTGTCATGTCCTTCATATCGTGCTAACGTAAAGTTCCTTAATCATACCAGTTGTTTCAGTCCAATGGAGAATCGTTCATCTACCGTCACCTTCTCTCAGTGTCTCATGCTCTCAGATAGCACAAAGCTATTGACAAGGTAGAGTGGGCTTGAGGGCGGTTCTAAAAGAAGAGTAAGGGAGCTGGGTCGTGCAAGTAGTTCGTGGCCGTCACTGAAAATTGTGAGATTTTCGGCGAGTATTGATTGTTCTAAGATTTTTTTTTCAATCCATTACATAATCTCATTGAACCATGATTCTTAAGGCAGGACCTTATGCATGTATGTTACATGAGAGTGAATTACTTCTTCAGGATGTTAGGTATAAAAACATACATTACGATATTATATGCTCTCTTTTTTTTAGTTGGTTTTTGGCAGTATGACTATATTTTATCCCATAGTCAAGCTTAGTGGTATGTATACGAGCTTGCCTAGTAGATTCATGTGTGCATGTGTCAACCATGTGTAGAAAAATATAATGCATCCAACCTTACATGAAAAATAGAGTCTCGAGGAACAATTATGAAAACTAAATCCAACTAATCATAAATATGCTGCATGTGATTGCATTTCTCGACATCAACAGTACGATCACTTATTAAGTATGTTTAAATACTTATCCTATATTTATCTTCTTTTTTTTTTCTACATAATGACAAGGGTTTCATGTATGGAGGATGGCATTTGAGGAAGCCATAGAATAAAGTAAGGTAGATAGTTTTTCGCATTTATGTTAAAGTCCCATTATTAAGGTAGTTTATTAGTATTTTTCATCTTTGAACGAGGATGCTTTTCCTTTATTCCAATTTTGTTTTTACCATTTTTGCAAGGTTTATGAATTTTTAAGTCCTCATAAATTTTCTTATATGAATTTTTTTTTATATAGTTTTTCGTACGTAGCAATCATGACATGCACTTTGTAGTGATCTTAATTTAAAAGAAAAATAGGATCATTATAGTTGGTATCAAAGCTCTAGGCTTATAAATTTTATAGATAACTTACAATGTCTCGTCATCATCATTAAGCATCTGATTACTGTCAATTATGTCTTGGGTAAGATACTAAATGGTCTTCCTATATTATATTAGGATAGATAATAAATGAAATTGCTATATTATATTATGATTTATTGTGCATTTCATGCTACATGATGTATTATAACTTAGAACATATTTAGATTTATCATGATTTGTACTGTGATTGTGGAGTTACAGTTCCATGAAAAGAGGTTAGTAGGCTAACTAATAATAGTATACACATGTTGAGGAAGTTTAAATGTTTGATGCATAGTTAAACGATGTAGTGTTATGACCATAGAGATAGGAAAAGGATGTGCTCACATATACTAATGAGTAAATTAGTTCAAATGAAAATGATCAAAGAAACATGATAGACGTTAATATCTTATAGGTTGCTATAGACATTGAGAATGGTAGAGTCGAAGAAAATTTTGTCGATGACACTTCACTGCACTAATTTTTTTTAATTTAATGAGTACCTTTAATGTGACTTGAATTTTAAAACGAGTGAAAAGTAAAAACCATTTATCTTGAATATAATTGCAAGGTTTAAAGCTAGGTTCGGGAATAATCACAGTGCAGGAGTTATGAGGTGATTTAAAGATATTAAGTTATGGTTTGGATGAAGTGTGTTATGATCACGTTTAAAAATTTATAATAGAGATTGACTGCAATATAAGATTTCCAAAATATGACTGAAGTTATGTTCAAACAAATGGGATGTTGTACCCATGATAATCTTTTCGATACTCCTATACAAATATGTTTCATTAGTGTTATACAAATATGTTTCATTAGTGTAGGTTTTTTTTTTTTGGTAAATTGAGCTTGCCCTATGTCAATAGGACTTTTTAGTCATGTTATAATGTTTTGAAAATCTTACCTTAATTAACTGATTTTCATATAATTACCATGTTTATAGTAAAATTACCATTATGCCCTTAAATTTGAAATTTTCGAGAAACATGTTTGATGTATTATGCAAAGTTAAAAAGATGAAATAAATAAATAGTTGGCCAACATAGATGAGTATGTTATGCATGAGGTAAGAAAATATCAAAATGCTTATTTTATTATTATTTTTTTTTTTGTTGAATTCTTGCCATGTGAGTGTGCGCTAGCATATAGTCAAGTCTAAGGAATTTGTATACGAGTCTCCTTAGTGGGTTCATGCATGCGTGCATAAACCGTGTATAGAAATGTATTATGCATTAAATCATTTCTCAAACTCCAACCATTCATGAATGAAGTATTATTATAAATACCCATACTATGTCTTTGAGGCAGAGGCAATGCCTCGTGTATGAATGATGGCATCAGCAAGGACTCATGCCTTCACTTAAATTCCTACTTTTACAATTTGTGGGATTAATGATTAGTTATGAAGAACAAATTAGAATATATATAAAGTTTTAATAATCTGGTTTAATTTAAAAGTAGAAAAAGGAGGTGGTGGAAAAGTTGGGATGCTCCACCAGCGTAGGCGGTGGATGCTCCACCAGGGGTTGCACTTCTAAAGGACAGGCTTTGGATGTTCCATGGGAGAGTAGTTAAAGCAAAGCGGAGGCAAAGGAGAGAGCAGTGGAGGAGAGATATCGAGAATGTCAGGAAGATTGGTAGTGGCGGTGATATTGGTGTTTGAATTAGCGCACCACGCATGCAACGGTTGCTTAGAGAAAGAAAGGTTGGGATTGTTGGAGGTGAAGCGGTTCTTTAATGCCCATAATTTTAGCATCGATTCCCTTCCGTCGTGGAGTGGGCGGAACTGCTGCGAGTGGGACGGAGTTCAATGCCACTCTCCCATACCTCACATACTCCGCCTCTCTCTCTCTACTCTGTTGGACATCGACCATTCCCAACACATGCTTTACTTGTTCCACGCTTCTCTCTTAAACCCTTTTCCCAAGCTGGAATCACTCGACTTGTCCCACAATGCCTTCTCTGCCTTCACCAATCACAAATGTACTCTCAAATTACTGATTTCAACTTTCTAATCTTTCTTTTATTAAATTTTTTTTTCTTGTTTTCCGAACAGATTTGAAGAACTTGAGAGAATTGACGCTCAACAATAATCGATTCAATGATTCAAAACTCTTACAAGGTAACTAGAAATCTAAAAACCTTCCTTATTTATTTATTTTTAATTAAGACAGACATGAATTTTACTTTAACTTCGTAAACTTATTTATTTCCATTAATAGAATCCATAAATTTCACTAAAAATAAAGAGTTTTAATGTACTTTTCTGGTAGGTAGGAAAAGTTTTTTTTAACCACATTTGAAGCAAGAACGGATTAACAATATTTGAATGCATTTTATTTGGGCAGAATTATGCAAAACAAAGCATTTGGTGAAATTGGACATCAGCTCCAACAATTTTTCAGGTGAATTTCCAGAATGTGTGATGAACATAAGCAGCCTTGAATTTCTGGACATCTCTTCAAACCAATTCACCGGAACCCTTCCATCCACCATTTCTACCCTCAAATCAATCAAGATCTTACAGCTGGACGACAATAACTTCCAAGGCACCTTCTCAATGGCCCTCTTGGCCAACCTATCAAATCTCAAAGTATTCCAACTCTCAACCAAAAACACCAACAACTTACAAGTCCAAACCGAAACCCCCTCCTTCTTACCCACTTTTCAGTTAAATGTCCTCAAACTAAGCCACTGCAACCTAAACAGCAAGACATCTTCCAAGATTCCCATGTTTTTAATGTCCCAACATGCCCTTAAGTTTCTCGACCTTTCCCATAATAACTTGGTCGGAACATTTCCGGTATGGCTGTTGAAAAACAACACAGACCTGGAGTACCTAATTTTAACCAATAACTCCCTCACTGCCACCCTCCAACTGCCTCCTTTCAAACACCATTTACTTCACCTACGACTCTCTTGCAACACTCTCCATGGTCACCTCCCTTATCACATGGGCTTCCTTCTCCCAAGTCTGTCCCATTTCAACGTTTCAAGAAATAGCTTCGAAGGCAATATCCCCTTGTCAATACGAAAATTACAAAGCTTGAATATATTTGATCTGTCAAATAATAAATTTTCGGGGAAGATAAGGATGTCTATATTTAGTAGCATGCCTGAGCTAAGTCGTTTGCAATTGGGAAACAATAATTTTAGTGGGAATATTGAAGATGAATTACAGGATAGTCCTGATTTAATTGTGTTGGACATATCAGAGAATCGTATCTCAGGTTCAATTCCCAGTTGGATTGGTAACTTAACAGATCTTCTATATCTTCAACTCTCACAAAACCATTTGAAAGGAAAATTGCCAATTGAACTTTGCTCTCTTCAATTTCTCAAATTCTTTGACGTCTCTGGAAATCAATTACATGGCTCCATACCCTCTTGCTTCAACATTCCTTCATTGAACTACTTGTACATGCAACACAACAACTTCTCAGGCCCAATTCCAAAGGCTTTTTCCAAAAGCAAGGAGCTAGTGGCATTTGATTTGAGTCAAAATAGATTCTCAGGACATATTCCTTCTTGGATTAATAAATTTTCAAGTTTACAATTCCTTTTATTAAAAGGAAATCATTTGCGTGGCTCAATTCCAAGACATGTTTGTGGGTTAAGAGAAATGAGTATTATGGATCTTTCGGGTAATAAACTCAAGGGATCTATTCCTTCATGCCTAGGTAACATGTCGTTTGGGATCTCAAACGGGTCTAAAAGTTCATATGAATCAATGGGGCTTGATTTTAAAAGTGTGTTCTTCGTTGAGATTGATGTTTTATTTGATGGAAAAGGTATGTTTTGGAGAATTAGTCATGAAGATAAGTATTCGGAAGGAGAGATTGAAGTAAATTTCATGACCAAGAATAGATTAGAACAATATAAAGGAAATATTTTGAAGTACATGTGTGGATTGGATTTATCAAACAATGAGCTAAGTGGAACAATCCCACCACAAATTGGGTACTTACACAAGATCCATGCATTGAACTTTTCACACAATAAATTGAAAGGGCGGATACCGGAGACCCTTTGTGAATTGAAACAAATGGAGAGCTTGGACCTTTCGTATAACTTGTTGAGTGGAGGCATCCCTTCCAACTTATCTCAGCTTGACTTTCTTTCGTTCTTCAATGTGTCCTACAACAACTTATCGGGCGTAATCCCTATGTCACCGCACTTTAGAACATTTGTTGAGGGCAGCTATTTAGGTAACCCTAATCTTTGTGGGGTGGTTGCTGGAGAAGGTTGCTCGAGTCATAAGTGGAAACCAAGGAATCAATATGAGGGGTTGATGAGAGATGAAGGTGACAAGATTAATGAATATGTAGAGACGTTCTATTGGAGTTTTGTTGCATCATACCTCATGGTATTGTTGGGACTCGTGATCGTTCTCTTTGTTAACCCTCGGTGGAGAGGGATATGGTTCTATTTTGTTCATCTTTGTTGCTCTTATTTGTTCAACTATGTTTGATTCTAAATTGCTTTATGAACCCAATATTTTCTTTATTTTGTTTTATATTATATTATATTATGTATATATATATATTTTTGGTAAAGAAATTTCATGAAATACCTAAAACTTCACCGTTTTTTTTTTTTTTTTTTGTAACGCCGTGTCTTTTTAAAATATTTAATTCATGGACGGTTACTAAATGAAAAAAAAAACTTTGATTTACAAGAAACTACATAAATAAAATTTCAAATAATACAAAAAATAACACTACGAATCTCGTAAAATGTTTGTGTCAATTTTGAAGTAATGTACATACACATGATCTCAGTATGATCTCAGTGTTATAAAGCCTATCCAAAATCTAATCTATTTAAGTTTCATAACTCATTTGATAAGTCAAGGTAAGCTGAGTGCCATTTAAAAAGAAAGATTAGTGTAAATGTGTGTAAAAATACTCGGTAAATAGGTGATTTATAGGTTCACAATTGTCCATAAATCATATTTATATAACTTTGGAAGGTTATAGACTAAATTCTCTCTCTTAGGTAATAGATCATTACCACTTTCATGCTTAAAGACTTAGTCAGCTAATCTTTAAGCTCACTATATCACAAGACCTTGTAATCGTTTTAATTATGATACGAATGTGATTCCAATCAATCAAGATAATTCACTACTAGATATTAGTTGGTAACTTTTTAAAGCAGTATCTGTATTGTATAATGATTATAATCATGAGGAATCGATTCTTTGTGCCTGTTAACTACTATGATATTATTGTTGTGTGTCTCAACATTACAAAAGACTTAGAAGAATTTAAAAAATAAAACATATAATTTTAAAGTTTAGATACATAAGGGAACGAAATTCAAAATTATTGTCACACAAATTGATACAAAATGGTGGAGGCTCTTAACCTTAAGATTACTCTCTATGGCATCTACTCTAGATTTGTTCCCTTCCTTTTCTAATGCTTAGTTGTTACCTAAAAAATATGTAAACACTTGAATAAGTATAAAACTTAGTAAGTAGCCTACTTATATACTCTTAATCGTATTAATAAGAATGTTAGGGTACCATACTCAAGTCCCAAGCATGTCATGGTTTTTTTTTTTTTTTTTTTTTTTTTAAGGACCTGCGTCCTTAGGATCTAAACCGGGTTTTGGGTCCTTAAGCATAATTTCTATTTTGAGGACTAAAGTCCTAAGGTTTTGAATTCGAGGGCGTAGGCATGTGTTCTTAGCCCTTTATTTGTACGTCCTTTGCCCTTGGGCAAGTTCAAAGAGAGTGGATCCCATTGAGTTGTCCACTTCTACTCCATATTACAATACATGGAAATAGTCCTAGCCTTAAAATACGATCTTTGAAGATTAGCTCAATCACATCATATAACACCTAAAGTAAAGTTAAAAGTAACCTAAAGGATTCCAAAAAAGGAATCAAGGCATACAAGAAAGAATAAAGGCCTTAAACAAGTCATTTCAATACCCTAAAAGATAATTTTAGGGATTTAAGGCCTTTGGAAAAAAATTAGAAAGGAAAAGGTGAGCCTAAAGGATAAAATGACATTTTCCTAATATTTATGGAACTTTCTAAACTTTTAATTCTTTATCTTAGAAGGAATCTTAAGGTACTCAAGAAGGGAAAAAGTGTTGTTATTTTCTAATTTCAAGGAACTTTCCAAATTAAAGTGTTATTATTAGTAATTTACATGTTTGTTTAGTTGGTCACTTTACATACATAGTTGTTTTCTTATTCAAAAGACGAGAGAGTGAGCAATAAAATTCTCTTTAATACTCTAGTTCCATTGCAAGGAAACTTGAAGGTAATTGAAGGGTTGCGAATAATTCTTCTTCTAGAGTCTTGTTAATAGAAATTGCAAAATGGTTATAGAAGTAATCACCATGGATGACCTTCGAAAGAAGGCTTGAGAACCTATTAAAAGGAGCTAAAATCCACTGCAAATTTCAACAACTTATCTATTTCATCTCTTATAGCCCATCCTCCTTCATTATTATTGATTTTCTCATTTCTCTTTGTTTTCTTAAAGCAGTTGTCACTCTGCATAAATTTTGTTTAAAAAGTTTAAACTCATCAACACACATTTGAATGTTACTAAAAACTTACTTAATTTCCAACAACAAAAGTAACTAAAAAAAAATAGGTCCTCTATGGAATTAATAATTTATTTATTGCTTATTACTTATGATAGTGTATACTTGCACTTATTCTTATATAAGTAATCAAATTTTTTTGCCTAGTTGGGAGCGGACCGATATGCCCTTCCCTTGACCGTCACCTTCTTGAACAGGGTAGGCCGATTCTAGCCGGGGAAGAGAAGGTTGGGTTGCTCAGATGATGATGAAGACGTGAATACAAAGAACAAAATGCATTTCGACCCCGTCAGAGTTCTCAATCATTTCGTGAGACTAAAGATGAATTATCTATCCTGAACTACTGCCCGAAGGATGAATTCTAGTTTCCGAGGCACTATTATGTGGAAGAAAAACACACAATTGGACCCCGGATACTGTTCTGATTGATGGTTTTCGTAGTTGTTAACATAAATCTGAACGGATCAACCAGTAGGGCTCCATCCACTGAGTGCCAATGCCGAAGGCGTAGTGGCATTTCCTAATTTAGTTACTTGTTTGAAGATTACAGTGAGTTTGAGAAAAAAAAAAAAAAAAAAAAAAAAAAAAAAAAAAAAAAAAAAAAAAAAAAAAAAAAAAAAAAAAAAAAAAAAAAAAAAAAAAAAAAAAAAAAAAAAAAAAAAAAAAAAACTGAATTTATTTCAACTCAATTTTCTACCGGGTGTATGAACCCACCTACCCTTTTTGGAGTTTATTTTGGATCTTAAAATAGAGAGAACCTTTAGGGGAGGGGGAGAGCAAAGGTTGAGAATGATATAACAAAATATACGTCAAGGAAACTTTGGAGTCCAAATGAATCAAAAGTTTGAAAATGGAGGCATGGCTAATTTAGAGAGAATCATTGCTAATTCTATTTATTTAGTAGATGGCAGAAAAAGAGCAATCAGAGTATATGCATATCCAGCTGTGGAGGAGCTAAATTCGTGCATTATCAGACCAAAAATGCAAGCTACTACTTTTGAGTTAAAACCCGTGATGTTTCAAATGCTGCAAACATTGGACAATTTTATGGACAACGGCTAGATGTCGCTCAATTTTGTTTCAATTGTCAAACGAGCTCGTCTAGGGGAAGAGTCCCTTTGAAATTGTAAGTGGACGACAACCGGCCTTGCCTCATATTATTGATCATCCTTATGCAGGAAAAAACCTTCAAGCTCAGAACTTCACAGGAGATTGGAAGCAGATAACAGATATAGCCTGGGCATATTTAGAGAAAGCTTCCAAGCATATGAAGAAGTGGGCAGACAAGAAGTGTTGCCTCCTCCAATTTCGAGCAGGAGATTAAGTCCTCATCAAGTTGAGACCAGAACAGATCAGATTTCACAGTCGAAAGAACCAGAGACTAGTTCAAAAATATGAAAGCCCGGTTGAAGTCCTTAAAAATATCGGAGCTACCTCCTACAGAGTTGCGCTACCCACATGGATGAAAATCCACCCAATAATCCATGTGAGCAACTTGAAGCCCTATCACCCTAACCCGGACGACGACCAGCAAAATGTAATCACGAGACTGAGCATCGATCTGAAACAAAGAGACAGCAAAGAAATAGAGGAGATCCTAGCCGAAAGAGATAGGAAGATAGGAAGACCTGTACGGACGATTCGTGAATTCCTTGTCAAATAAAAGAATCAACCTACGGAAGAAACCAGCTGGGAACGCGTCGAAGATCTGGACTCCGCTGCCACACACATCACCAGGTTTGAAAGTAGTCGGTATGTCACGGTCATGCTTGTCCAAGGCATATTGCCCATGGCCGCATGCCCATGACAAACCCAACCCTTCATGTCTTTTCATATTCTAGTGTTTTACTTTTATATTTTTAGGAAGTATGACGTTTCAGAAATATCATGTTTAAGCCTGTCACACATGAAATGCCTCATAATGTACTATAGGGGGATACGACTAGTTGTCAACTTCTCCCTACCCAATGTTATATATTGTAAGCCGTTGTTATTTCTCTCTTGCTTGTTCATATAACGTCTCTTTCAAAAATCTATCTTTCGAAAATCTCTCTCTGCCCTCGTTTCCTAAAATCTTCTCTTAAAACCGAGGCTCGAGCATACGTCGCTTGGGCGTAGGCAATGCAAGAACGAATTGGCTTAGCTCACTTATCGTTGGAAAGTGAGTGCTGCACAATCGCAAGTCCGCTGCCATTAAAAGTGCGATTGTGACGCCCCGCGTGCATTAAATGCAATTTTGTGCGCATTGCATGTCGGGTGCGATCATACCAGCACTAATGCATCGGATCACATTAAAACTCTGCAATTAAGCGTGCTTGGGCGAGAGTAGTACTAAGTTGAGTGACCACTTGGGAAGTCCTCGTGTTGCATCCCTTTTTTTTATTTCTTTTACTCGTTATTTCAATTTCTCCTCGCTCTAATCTTTCTTTCTTTACAAATAGCAACTGCCCCTGCTCGCATGCTCACGACGTGTCCGCGCAGGCCCCGCCGGCCGTTCTGGGCACGTGCGTGCATCCACCATCGCCTCGATCACGCCCACCGCCCGTTTTGAGCACACGCGTGCACCCACTGTCACCTCGATCATGCCACCCCGCATGCGTTAAATGCAATTTTGTGCGCATTGCATGTCGGATGCGATCATACAATCACTAATGCACCGTATCCCATCAGAATTCCGCAGTTAAGCGTGCTTGAGCGAGAGTTGTACTAAGTTGGGTGACTACTTGAAAAATCCTTGTGTTCCACCTCTTTTTTTTTTTTTATTTCTTTTACTCGTTATTTCAATTTCTCCCCGCTCTTATCTTCCTTTCTTTACAAATGGCAACTGCCCCCGCTCGCACGCTCACGCCCATCGCATTTCTTCTCTCCGACGTGTCCATGCAGGCCCCACCGTCACCTCGATCACGCTCGCCGACCGTTCCGAGCACATGCGTGCACCCACCGTTGCCTCGATCATGCTCGCCACCCGTTCTGAGCTCGCGCGTGCACCCACCATCTCCTCGATCACGCCCGCCACCCGTTCCGAGCACGCTCGTGCACCCATCGTCTCCTCAATCATGCCGCCCCTCATGCGTTAAATGCAATTTTATGCACATTGCATGTCGGGTGCAATCATACCAGCACTAATGCACCGGATCCCATTAGAACTTTGCAATTAAGTGTGCTTAGGCGAGAGTAGTACTAAGTTGGGTGACCACTTTGGGAAGTCCTCGTGTTGCACTCTTTCTTTTATTTCTTTTACTCGTTATTTCAATTTCTCTGCGCTCTTATCTTTCTTTCTTTACAAATGGCAACCGCCCCCGCTCGCACGCTCACGCCCATCGCATTCTTTCTCCTCAACGTGTCTGCGCGGGCCTCACCGGCCATTCTGAGCACGTGCATGCACCCTCCGTCGCCTCGATCACGTTCGCTACTCGTTCCGAGCACGCGCGTGCACCCACCATCTCCTCGATCATGCCGCCCCGCATGCGTTAAATGCAATTTTGTGCGCATTGCATGTCGGGTGCGATCATACCAACACTAATGCACCAGATCCCATCAGAACTTCGCAGTCAAGCGTGTCTGGGCAAGAGTAGTACTAAGTTGGGTGACCACTTGGGAAGTCCTCATGTTGCACCCTTTTTTTTTTTATTTCTTTTACACGTTATTTTAATTTCTCCCCACTCTTATCTTTCTTTCTTTACAAATGGCAAACGCCCTTGCTCGCACTTTCACGCCCATCGCGTTCCTTCTCCTCGACGTGTTCGCGCGGGCCCTGCCGGCAGTTCCGAGCCCGTGCGTCCACCCACCGTCGCCTCGATCACGCCCGCCGCCCGTTCCGAGCACGCGTGTGCACCCACCATGATAAGATAAGGAATCAACTACAAGGGGAATAAGATTCGGATTGCCTTGTTGATCGAATATCTCAAGGCAAGAACACTTGATTGAGATTTGAATCACTCCACAAGCAAGATCGATCATGTCTAGCTTCAATGATTCTTGTTGATCAAATATCTCAAACACTTGTTTGAGATTCGAATCACTTCTCAAGCAAGATTGATCATGTCGAGCTTGAATGATTCTACATGCAACCTAAACTACATAGAATTGCAAAGAAACTTAGTCATTGGCTACAGAAAAGCACAAATGCTTCTTTTAATATATTTTTCAAGTCTACCTTACAAATACAACATACATGACTTTATATAACCTCAAAATGAAACTATTAAAGACATTCCAAAAGGTGTAACATTCATACTTAATGACCATAATTAGCATTATGTAAATATAACCTAAAATAAATAAAATGTCTTAAAATACAATAACTCTAAATTACTCTAAATTGTAACCCACCCAAAATTTATAACCATCAAACTTCATTCCTCTTAATGTGACATGAATTGCAACCTCTTTTGATAATTTTGACAACATTTTCTTCACATCTTCATTGAAGTATATTGTATGAATGATGTCTCTTGGTTCATATCATTCTCCACTTCTTCAAGAGGATTCGTCCTCGAATCTATTTGTGAAACTTTGTTGCAAAACATAAGATATGAAAATACAAAGGCCCTCACAACAATCTCTCATGTGTATACACTCAAGGATTTTTTTTTTAGGCCACTCTGTTTGCACTCATTTACACAAATGAAGCTCTCAATCTCACCTCTCAAAATGTTGAATAGAGCAAAGATTGAATTTTGAAATCTGGGTCGATTAAAATCTAAAAAGATGAAAGTAAATAAAAATCAAATTGAAAAAAAATGCAAAGGAAACATATATCCGATCTTGAGCTTAAGCTCTGATACCAAATGATATGATAAGGAATCACTACAAGGGGAGTAAGATTCGGATTACCTTGTTGATCGAATATCTCAAGCCAAGAACACTTTGTTTGAGATTCAAATCACTCCAGAAGCAAGATCGATCATGTCTAGCTTCAATGATTCTTGTTGATCAAATATCTCAAGACAAGAACACTTGATTGAGATTCGAATCACTCCACAAGAAAGATTGATCATGTCGAGCTTGAATGATTCTACATGCAACCTAAACTACATAGAGTTGCAAATAAACTTAGTCATTGGCTAAAAAAGAGCACAAATGCTTCTTTTACTATATTTTCCAAGTCTACCTTACAAATACAACATACATGGCTTTATATAGCCTCAAAATGAAACTATTAAAGGCATTCCAAAAGTTGTAACATTCATACTTAATAACCATAATTAGCCATTATGTAAATATAACCTAAAGTAAATAAAATGTCTTAAAATACAATAACTCTAAATTACTCTAAATTGTAACCCACCCAAAATTTATAACCATCAAACTTCATTCCTCTTAATGTGACATGAATTGCAACCTCTTTTGATAATTTTGACAACATTTTCTTCACGTCTTCATTGAAGTATATTGTATGAATGATGTCTCTTGGTTCATATCACACTGTCTCCTCGATCATGCCGCCCCGCATGTGTTAAATGCAATTTTGTGCGCACTAATGCATTGAATTCCATCAGAACTCCGCAGTCAAGCGTGCTTGAGCGAGAGCAGTACTAAGTTGGGTGACCACTTATGAAGTCCTCGTGTTGCACCTTTTTTTTTTTATTTCTTTTACTCATTATTTCAATTTCTCCCCGCTCTTATTTTCCTTTCTTTACAAATCGCAACTGCTTCCACTCGCACGCTCACACCCATCGTGTTCCTTCTCCCCGACGTGTCCGCGTGAGCCCCTCCGGCCTTTTCGAGTACGTGCGCGCACCCATTGCCGCCAGTTCCGAGCACGCTCATGCACTCTCCGTCTCATTGATCATGCCGCCCTGCATGTGTTAAATGCAATTTTGTGCGCATTGCATGTCGGGTGCGATCATACCAACACTAATGCACTAAATCCCATCAGAACTTCACAGTCAAGCATGCTTGGGCGAGAGTAGTGCTAAGTTGGGTGACCACTTGGGAAGTCCTCGTGTTGCACCCTTTTTTTTATTTCTTTTACTCGTTAATTCAATTTCTCCTCGATCTTATCTTCCTTTCTTTACAAATGGCAACTGCCCCCGCTCGCACGCTCATGCCCATCGCGTTCCTTCTTCTCGATGTGTCCGCGCGTGCCCCACTGGCCGTTTCGAGCACTTACGTGCACCCACCATCGCCTCAATTCCCGTCGCCTGTTCCGAGTGTCACGGTCATGCTCGTCCAAGGTGTGTTTCCCATGTACGCATGCCCATGAGAAGCCCAACCCTTTATATCTTTTCATATTCTAGTGTTTTAGTTTTGTATTTCCAGGAAGTATGACGTTTCAGAAATATCATGTCTAGGCCTGTCAGACATGAAATGCCTCAGAATGTACTATAGAGGGGGGATACGACTAGTTGTCAACTTCTCCTTAACCAAGGTTATATATTGTAAGCCGTTGTTCTTTCTCTCCTGCTTGCTTATATAACTTCTCTTTCAAAAATATCTCTTTCGAAAATCTCTCTTTGCCCTCGTTTTCTAAAACCTTCTCTTAAAACCGAGACCAGAGGCTCAAGCATACGACGCTTGGCAGAAGGCGACACAAGAACGAATTGGCTTAGCTCACTTGTCGTTGGAAAGTGAGTGCCGCACAATCGCAAGTCTGTTGCCTTCAAAAGTGTGATTGTAACAAGTGGTATCAGAGCTTTGTAAGCTTCGTGAAATAGCAAAGATCGAAAATATGTTGACGACAAAGTCGATATCCAAATCACAAGCCAACCGACTTACTTTAATAGAGGAAGAGATGTTGTTCCTCAAAGAAGTCCCTGACACCATCCGCTTCCTAGAAGCATGGGTGACAGAATTGAGTGAAAAAGTCGTAGAAATCGATGTCATGAGTAACCGCCGGAATGGGGAACCAATTGCAGAACTGATGTTTCGAGTGACCCATCGAAGAAAAAACTGCTCCTACGAGCAGCCCAAGACTGTCTGGTACCCCCAATAGCTCTGTCGCGCACAAGGAGGGACGTGGCGAAGAGTTCGACGTGCTACAAAATACAATGATGAGTTTGTTCAATGGATTAGCTGACGAATTCAGAACAACGATCGATGAAATCCAAGAAAAGATGTCCGTCATGAGCACCCGAATTGAGGTGACCATGAAAGCCGTGGAGAACGTCTCGGCTGGGGAAACTAATACAGGATCCAACAAACTGAAGTTCCCAGACCCCCAGATCTTTCAAAGGGAACCGGGATGCCAAAGGGTTGGAGAACTTCATCTTTGATGTCGAACAGTACTTCAAAGCCACACCGGCTTGTACCGACGACATAAAGGTGACAGTAGCCTCGATGTATCTCGTAGACGACGCCAAACTTTGGTGGCGTACGAGGGTCAAGATATCGAGAATGAATTGTGCACCATAGACTCGTGGATAGACCTCAAGAGAGAGTTGAGGGACCAATTCCTCCCCGAAAACTTAGAGCATCTAGCAATGGAAAAACTAATAGCCCTAAAGCAAACTGGAAGCATAAGGGACTATGTTAGACAGTTCTCGACCCTGATTCTAGATATCAGGGGTACATCAAAGAAGGACAAGGTGTTCTTTTTTATAAATGGGTTACAACCGTGGGCCAAAACAAAAGTACACGAGAAAAAGATCCAAGACCTAGCTACCGCAATTGCCAGCGCCGAGAGGCTCCTAGACTATGGGAAAGAAGCGAGTTACCAAAGAAAAACAACAGAAGCCCCAAACACTGGGGGCAAAACATATTAGCCGCCAGGTCACGAAATGGAAGCCCCAATAGGCCAAACGGAAGTAACGACAGACCAAGCGGGTGGACAGATAGACCTCCTCAGAACAACCAAGCGAGGACATCTCGAGGACCTTACCCTCAAAGGAACCACCCGACGACACCTTTACAATGCCTGTTGTGTAAAGGCACCCACAAAGTGTCCTACTATCCTTATCGGGCCTCTCTCAGTGCACTTCAAGTGTCCATTCAAGAAAGCAACGACACAAGAGTTGAGACTATGCTAGACAAGAAGGAAGATCAAGCAACCTTCGAATGGTCGCACTCAAATTCTTGTCAGCCCTCCAACGAAAGGTCGACTCGAAGGAGATAATAGAGAAAGGGCTCATGTTTGTGGATGCAACAATAAACTCTCAACCAAGCAAGAGCACCTTGATAGACTCAGGAGCGACCCACAACTTCATTGCCGATCAAGAAGTACAAAGATTGGAACTCACCATAGAAAAGGACCCTGGAAAAATGAAAGCTGTCAACTCCGAGGCCTTGCCTATTGTGGGAGTTTCCAAAAGAGTCCCCTTCAAATTAGGGGCTTGGACAAGAGAGTTGGACCTTGTCGTGGTTCGCATGGATGACTTTGACGTTGTACTTGGGATGGAGTTCCTCTTAGAACACAAAGTTATCCCAATGCCACTAGCGAAATGCTTGGTGATCACCGACCGCAACCCCATAGTAATACCTGCAAGCATCAAGCAACCAGGTAATCCTAGAATGATATTGATCATGCAATTGAAAAGAGGACTCGCACGAGAGGAACCTATATTTATGGCTATACCACTGATGAAAGAAGTGATCACTAAGAAAACTATTCCAAGCGAAATCAAGGAGGTACTAAACACTTATGCTGACATAATGCCAGAGAGCTTACCACAAACATTACCACCCCGTTGAGGCATTGATCACGAAATTGAACTCCTCCCCGGAGTTAAACCCCCAGCAAAGAACGCGTACCAGATGGCTCCCCCTGAGCTAGCCGAATTGAGGAAACAATTAGATGAGTTATTGATGGCAGGATTCATCCGCCCGACAAAAGCACCATACGGAGCCCCTGTACTATTCTAGAAAAAGAAGGATGGGACGTTGCGTCTGTGCATAGATTATAGAGCCTTAAACAAGGTAACAGTATGCAACAAATACCCACTGCCCATAATATCCGACTTATTCGACCAACTTCACGGTGCCAAGTACTTCACGAAGTTTAACTTACGATCAGGGTACTATCAAGTATGTATTGCCGAAGGGGACGAGTCTAAGATGACGTGCGTAACAAGATATGGGGCCTTTGAGTTCCTGGTGATGCCCTTTGGCTTGACAAACGCCCCAACTAAGTTTTCCACGTTAATGAACAAGGTTTTCTACGAATACTTGGATCAGTTCGTCATAGTATACCTCGATGACATAGTTGTATACAGCACAACCCTAGAGGAACACAAGGTGCACTTGAAGCTAGTGTTTGACAAGCTGCGGCAGAATCAGTTATACGTCAAGAAAGAAAAATGTGTCTTCGCACAAACATGCATCAACTTCCTTGGACATGTCATTAGTTATGGACAGATCGACATGGATAGCGACAAGATAAAAGCTATTCAAGAGTGGAAAATCCCTACTTCCGTATCCGATGTGCGATCCTTCCTAGAATTGGCAAACTACTAAAGGCGGTTCGTCGAAGGGTTTTCACGGCGAGCTGCCCCATTAACAGAGCTCCTTGAGAAAGACCACCCTTGGTCGTGGTCAAATAAATGTCAAATGGCCTTTGAGGATCTGAAGACAACCATGACGAAGGGTCCTATCCTCGGGTTATTATATGTTACAAAGCCATTTGAAATAAAGACAGATGCTTCCAACTTTGCCCTAGGCGGTGTCCTTATTCAAGAAGGCCACCTCCATCGCTTATGAAAGTCGAAAGCTCAATGATGTTGAACGGAGATACACCGTCTTCGAAAAAGAAATGTTGGTTGTGGTCCATTGCCTACGTGTCTGGAGATAGTACCTCTTGGGATCACAGTTCAAAGTGAAGACGGATAACAGCGCCATTTGCCACTTCTTCAATCAACCAAAATTGACGGCAAAACAAGCCCGGTGGCAGGAGTTGTTGGCGGAATTCGACTTCAAATTCGAACACAAGGCAGAAAAGAGTAATCAAGCAGCTGATGCGCTGAGTCGGAAGGGCAAACATGCGGCCCTGTGCATGTTAGGCCATATTCATTCAAGTAAGATCGATGGATCAATGCGCGACATCATCAAAGAACATTTACACAAAGACTCATCGGCCAAAGCCGTCATCGAACTAGCTAAAGCTGGGAAGACACGACTATTTTGGGTCGAGGGAGATCTTCTAATGACTAAAGGAAACAGATTATACGTCCCAAGAAGGGGAGAACTGAGAAAGAAGCTCATTCAGGAATGTCATGATACCTTATGGGCAGGACACCCTGGGTGGCAAAGAACGTATGCTCTAATAAAAAAGGGGTACTTCTGGCCTAATATGCGGGACAATATCATGCAATACACCATGACGTGCCTCATCTACCAACAGGAAAAAGTCGAGAAATGCAAAGTCTCAAGACTCTTGGAACCTCTACCTGTGCCAACAAGGCCTTGGGAAAGTGTGTCTCTGGACTTCATAACACACCTCCCAAAAGTCGGAGAATATGATGCCATCTTGGTTATCGTAGATCGGTTCTCGAAATATGCAACGTTTGTTCCCACTCCTAAATTATGCTCGGCTGAACTAACAGCCCAACTATTTTTCAAAAACATTGTCAAGTTATGGGGCATTCCGTCGAGCATCACAGTGATAGGGATGGTAGATTCATTGGCACATTCTGGACCGAATTATTTGCCTTCTTGGGAACAACTTTAAACATCTCTTCGAGCTACCATCCTCAAACCGATAGACAGACGAAACGATTCAACTGCTTGCTCAAAGAATACTTACGTCACTTAGTCGACGCTCGCCAAAAAAACTGGATACAACTGCTAGATGTTGTCCAATTCTGTTTCAATTGTCAAATGAGTTCGTCTACGGGGAAAAGTCCCTTCGAAATTGTAAGTGGACGACAACCGGCCTTACCACATATTATTGATCATCCTTATACAGGAAAAAACCCTCAAGCTCAAAACTTCACAAGAGAATGGAAGCAAACCCTCAAGCTCAAAACTTCACAAGAGAATGGAAGCAGAACACAGATATAGTCCGGGCATATTTAGAGAAAGCTTCCAAGCATATGAAGAAGTGGGCGGACAAGAAGCGTCGCCCCCTCCAATTTCGAACAGGAGATCAAGTTCTCATGAAGTTGAGACAAGAATAGATCAGATTTCACAGCCGAAAGGACCAACGACTAGTTTAAAAATATGAAGGCCCGGTTGAAGTCCTTAAAAAGATCGGGGCTTCCTCCTACAGAGTTGCGCTACCCATATGGATGAAAATCCACCCAGTAATTCATGTGAGAAACTAGAAAAATCACCCTGTCTCGGACGATGACCAGCTAAATGTAATCACAAGACCGAGCATCGATCTAAAACAAAGAGACAGTAAAGAAATATAGGAGATCCTAGCCGACAGGGTTAGGAAGATAGGAAGATCCGTATGGACGATTCATGAATTTCTTGTCAAATGGAAGAATCTCCCTATGGAGGAAACCAGCTGGGAACGTGCTGAAGATCTAGACTCCACTGCCACCCACATCGCCAAGTTTGAAAGTAGTTGGTTGACAGGGATGTCAACCAATTAGGTGGGGGAGGATGTCACGATCATGCTCGTCCAAGGCGTGTTGCCCATGGCCGCATGCCCATGACAAGCCCAACCCTTTATGTCTTTTCATATTCTTGTATTTTACTTTTGTATTTCTTGGAAGCATGACGTTTCAGAAATATCATGTCTAGGCCTGTTAGACATGAAATGCCTCAGAATATACTCTAGGGGGATACGACTAGTTGTCGACTTCTCCCTACCCAAGGTTATATATTGTGAGCCGTCGTTATTTCTCTCTTTCTTGCTTATATAAGATCTCTTTCAAAAATCTCTCTTTCGAAAATCTCTCTTGCCCTCGTTTTCTAAAACATTCTCTTAAAATCGAGGCAGGAGACTCGAGCATTCGTCGCTTGGCCGAAGGCGACGCAAGAATGAATTGGCTTAGCTCACTTGTCGTTGGAAATTGAGTGCCGCACAATTGCAAGTCCGCTACCTTCAAAAGTGCGATTGTGACACCGAGCACGCGCGTGCACCCACCATCTCCTTGATCATGCCGCCCCGCATGCGTTAAATGCAATTTTGTGCGCATTAAATGTCGGGTGCGATCATACAAGCACTAATGCACCGGATCCCATCAGAACTCCGCAGTTAAGCGTGCTTGGGCGATAGTAGTACTAAGTTGGGTCAACTTGGGAAGTCTTCATGTTGCACCCCTTTTTTTTTTATTTCTTTTACTCGTTCTTTCAATTTCTCCTCGCTCTTATCTTCCTTTCTTTACAAATGGCAATCGCCTCCGCTCGCACGCTCACGCCCATCGCGTTCCTTCTCTCCAACGTCTCCGCGCAGGACCCATTGGCCGTTCCGAACACGTGCGTGCACCCACCGTCGCCTCGATCACGCCCGCCGCCCGTTCTGAGCACGCACGTGCACCCACCGTCGCCACGATCACGTCCGCCGCCCGTTCCGAGCACGCGCGTGCACCCACCGTCTCCTCGATCATGCCACCCCATATGCGTTAAATGCAATTTTGTGCGTATTGCATGTTGGGTGCGATCATACCAGCACTAATGCACTAGATCCGATTAGAACTTTGTAGTTAAGCATGCTTGGGCGAGAGTAGTACTAAGTTGGGTGACCACTTGGGAAGTCCTCGTGTTGCACCCCCTTTTTTTTTTATTTCTTTTACTCGTTATTTCAATTTCTCCCTCTCTTATCTTCCTTTCTTTACAAATGACAACCGCCCGTTTCGAGCACGCGCGTGCACCCACCCTCTCCTCGATCATGCCGCCCCGCATGCGTTAAATGCAATTTTTTGCGCATTGCATGTCGGGTGTGATCATACCAGCACTAATGCACCGGATCCCATTAGAACTCCGCAGTGAAGCGTACTTGGGTGATTGTAGTACTAAGTTGGGTGACCGCTTTTAAAGTCCTCGTGTTGCACCCCTTTTTTTTACTTCGTTTACTGTTATTTCAATTTCTCCCCACTCTTATCTTCCTTTCTTTACAAATGGCAACCGTCCCCTTTCTTTACAAATGGCAACCGCCCTCGCTCAGAGGACAAATGGATCTCGTCGCCTCGAGCACATCTGGAGTTCCCCTTTCTTTACAAATGGCAACCGCCCTCACTCAGAGGGCAAATGGATCCCGTCGCCTCGAGCACATCTAGAGTTCTAATTCATCGGATCCCATGAGAACTCCGCAGTTAGGCGTGCTTGGGCGAGCACAAATGACATGAGTTTAGCTATCCTCCTAATTTCAGCACTTACCTCCAAACTTTTTTTATGATTCTTTATGTAAATGGTGATTCCTTGTGGATTAAAAATGGACAATTTTACCTGCATGGGCCCCACTGGCCATTTTGAGTGCTGACGTGCATACATGTTGATATGTTATGGCAGATTCATGTACGTAGAAAAAGATTGAATTATCTTAGATATGAAAAAGTGCTTTGGTTGAAATCTCAAAGAGGTGAAATGTGGAAGAAAAAATTTTATAAGCAAAATTTAAGGTCAAAACGGCCGTATTTTGGGATGAAGGGTTAGCCTGCCTACATGTAGATCTCAAAAAGTTACATAAAATGAAAAAAAAAATCATCTAATTTGATTAATCGAGGTTAAAGATATGACATTTTAACGTTTCAACTTAACTCTAAGATAAAAGGGAGAGCATTAAAGGTCTCGATTCTCTGAAATTTTTGTTTGCTCGTAACCACAATGTTATAGATCGTGGAAAAACGTATGAAAACGAGTACTCATACAACAAAAACAAGGTTCTATCGAGAAATATATGTTGTTCGAAATGTTTACTCTATGCTGTACAGGTTTGATTTCTCGACTTAAAAGCAATTCGCAATCGAGTACCCACTTAGAGTAAAGTAAAACGCAAAGCTGAATAAAAAAATAATTCCATACCTTTATCAATTTTTATTTCTCTCCTTTTATTTTATTTCGTGATACATTATTATATAGATGGTAGTTTTGAAGTTATAGTGTACATAAGGAATAATATATACTATGCGCTTACCACTCATACTTTTATATCATCATGTGTACTTTACCAGCATAACATGAAGTTCTCTTTTTACTCTTTTTTATTTAAATTTGTTAAGATTCAGCACCATATTTACCGATTAGTCACTCAATTTAAATGAGAACATGCAAAATGGTGTAAGGGACCATGAAAGAGTCGTAATTCTTAAGAGTCTTTAAGAAGTTCAATCCACCCGTGTTCGATAGAGGTAAGGTAGATCTTTTGACAGTGAGACATAGCTAGAAGCCAATAGAAACAACCTTTCAATATAATTACTCATGAAAATCTACAAGGTTCTACACCACTTATAAGTTAAAGGGCATATGCACCTTTTTTGTGCCATGCACCAAATCTAGGAGGAGTTCCTGAGCCTCAAACACAGAAGTAAGGCATTGGAAGAGTATGCCTGGAGTTCACTAGGTTATGCAAGTTCACGTTAGAACTAATTGATACAACAAAAGAAGAAGATCTTTAATTTTATTACGGGTTTAAGGGAGGACATCCAAGGGCTTATAGCGGTTCGTGCATCCGGTTTAAGGGAGGACATGCAAGTATCCACTATCACAAGTAGCAAGTAATAAGTAAATTATCGATTGCATAGAAAACCTATTTTATTTAGTTACTTTTGTCGCTGAAAATTAAGTTATTTTTTAGTATCATTCAAATGTTGATGAGCTTAAATTATTTAAACAAAATTTACACAAGAGTGTCAATTACAACAGTAGAAAAACAAAGAGCAATGAGAAAATCAATGATAATGAGGAAGGTTGGGCCAGGAGAGTTTAAATAGATAAGTTGTTGAAATTTGTGGTGGATTTTATCTTCTTTTTTATAAATTCTCAATAAATTCTCAAGTGCTCTTTTGAGGGTAATGCATGGTGATTACTTTCCTAATTGTTTTGTAATTTCTATTAACAAGAATTATTTCAAACCCTTCCATTACCTTCAAGTATCAATGCAAGTATCAGTATTAAAAAGAATTTTCTTGCTCTCTTCTTTCCCATAAGAGAAGAACTATGTATCTAAAGTGGCTAACTAAACAAATTTGTAAATCACTACTACCAACTTTTTAACAAACTAAAAATTACACGGTTAACACATAAAACTCTCCCGCTTTCCTTATAAGGTTTAGCTCTCCATATAAACTTATTTAAACAAATGAAACATCATTTTAATCATGTAAAATTCATAGAATAAGAAAAGAGAGTAAATGATTAGAGAGTTATCAAACTTTGTTGTTGTTCTTCACTTGAATACCCCTCCTTTGAGCTCTCTCATCCACTTCTTCGTCTTAATCTATCTTTCTACTTGGTTTTATGTCATAAAACTCATAGTTTGTAAACAAAAACATATTATGTTTTCAATAAAGTTATTATTGATGTTTATTCAGTAAAGATTGTTACGGAATAAAGTGAATGTTATGATCATTAATCTAAATCTAATAAACTAAGAATACTTTGGCTATAGTATGATTACTAGAACTATATGTAGAGACATAAGAGTAGATCAAGTTCAAGTATATAGTCAAAATGATCTATAGTACAGGGATAAGGTTGAGTACCTTATTCTGGGGACACTATGGATGCGGCTCACTTTTGTATATGATATAAACAATGTGATCACTAAATTGTACATGTGGAGACATGTGAGTGGGGGCGTCTTATGCAATGAGTATTGCATAAGATCGGACCATGAAAAAAACCACTCTCACTTTATAATGTCGTTTACTGTTGAGACTCATTTTTTCATTCGATAACCTAGGTACTCGATCTTAATCCTGAGCTAACTATGAACTCTTGTTTATTCAGAATTATCTTTAGATTTGCATGGTGAGAGTGACCCGAGTTCACCGACTCAATAAACCTCCCATCTCAGGGGTAATACTGGATGAATAGCTGGGGACATAGAGTGTAAGATGGAATTCACTCCTACCCGCTTTTAGGGATAGTAGAGAGGTTGTTCTCTTAAGTACTAACTCCAAGTCTTGAACAAGGGGCCCCACCCTCTCATTGGCTCGGGAGGGATTCAGTTTGGTGGTTGGACCACAAACCAATTGTTCATGAGAGGATTAGTGGGACTAACTTTAGGGATAAAACAGTAAATTAACCAAGCTCTAGTTACGAACAACTTGTGAAGGATCAACTTACTAATCATGGTTATATCAAATGGACAAAAATATATCTATAGTGAGGGGAGTACAACTACTAGGCTATAGTGGAGTGTCCTAGTAGTTAACGAATGTTGGTTAACAAGGTTAATGAGTTTAGCCGGTTAATCTCGGATCGTTGGAGCCCATGATCTGTAGGTCCATTAGGTCCCCCTGCTAGCTCATATCAGACTAAACCTTAGAACAGTGTGACGAGTGAGTTCGAAGTGTTTGAATTCAAATTAGGAAATATATGCTAAATATATACAATATATTTAACCACATTTTGTTTTAATTATGAATTAAATAAAAAGAGAGAATTGGAGATATATAAATACGATTTAAATATTTTAATTACGAATAGGATTCATAATCAATATATGTGGGAATTGATTGGGATTGGCATTTTATTTAATGTTAAATATTAATTAAATGGTTTAATTAATCATTTAATATTATTTTGATTTGAAATTAATTATTTAAATTAAAGAAAGTCAAAAGGTTGAGTTCACCTCATGGAAAAATCCATGTTTGAGTTAGTGGATTATGTCCATTGATATAATCATTACAAGCAAGTCGACCTTCACGAGTTGTTCATAATTACAGCTTGGTCAAAAGTCCGTTTTACCCCTATAATTACATCTTTCACCTTAAGTACTACTGATTCTGTAATGAACAATTTGTTTATGATCCAATCATAAACCAAGTCCCTCTCGAGCCAATGAGAGGGTGGGGCCCCATTGTTCAAGTCCCGAAATTAGTACTTAAGAGAACATCTCGTCTACTTTCCTTATATGGAACGGAGTGAATTCCATCTCATGATATTATATTCCCAACTCCTTATTTGGTTAAGTCCCCAAAATGGTAGGCATGTTGAATCGGCTAAAAGAGTCATTCACACCCATGTAAATCAAAGGACAAGACCATATAGGTAGGAGTTCATAACTCACTCAGAATTAAGATCGAGTTACATATGATCATCATGTGAAATATTAATCTTCTCAATTAACGAATTTATAAAGAGAGATTAAATATTTCTTGGTTCAGTTTTATACAAACTCATTATATAGGATACCCCCACTTACATGTCTCCACATGAACGATTTGGATCAAATCATTTGTAACGATTACAAAGTGGGCCGTATCAAATAGTGTTACCAGGATAAGGCACCCAACCTTATCCATATACTATAGACTCTTTAGGTTATTACTTGACCACGATCCTCTTGTATGTCAACCACATACTATTCGAGATTACATTAATAACCTTGGATTTTCATACAATGGATAACAATTAAATTACAAATACAATAATAAAAATTATTTTTAAAAACTAAAGAACTAATTACGAGGGTGTAGGGCATAAATCCCAACAATCTCCCATTTGCACTAAAGCTGGTGAGACATGTGTTCTAGGGCATACTCTATATCCAACATGTTCTCCCACTTGTCCTAGAGAAGATGAGACATGTCTCATAATCCTGGACATTCTAAATGACCCTTAAACACTTTAGCCTAAAGAGCCATTTTATATAAATCAAAATAATTATCATTAAAGGTCATCTTGGTCACTACCACGATACTTTCTCTCTCAATATCATTCTTTATAGATCGATATTTTATAATTTCCTTATATTAGTCTTTGTATCACTTTCATCACAATGAAAAGTGACAGACTAAATCACATCCATAACACCTTTCAAATGTTTAAGAAATTATTATAGTCATATAAGTCATTTTGTTGCTTTAAAAGCAAAAAAAAATATTCCGCTTGTATACTTACTTCACAATCTAAGGTAAAATTGATCTTAACATAAATTTCTCTAAATTTGTGTAATTAGTGTATCATTTAAAGATCAAATCTTTAACTCTATACACAATAAAAAATTCTCATTATCCATCGATACTCCGAGAAAACTTTATTTTTTCACTTAATGGTCATACCATTCGTTTAACTAATATAATCTAATGGTATATTTAACGTTAATTCTCATCTACCCATTAATTGTCTCCTACTCCGAAAAGATAATTAATCATAATCTCACCATTTGAGGTTACTTAGGATACTATTCCTCTGACTTCATATTTCAATGATCATTATCATTCTTTGAAGTCTTGCATCAAATATTTGACAACAATTTTGTAGTATAATATATGAGACAATATTATCGTTTATCCTTAAACCTCTATTTTTAGGATATACAAAATTATTTGAAATCATTTATTTGTGATTAATTACATAGTCATCTATTTATGTTAGATTGAAAAATTACATCATTCATAAAGAGTAATATGTCATTCACATAAAATAAAAAAGTAAAAAAAAAAAAATTGAGAAAATCCACTAACCAATTAATAATTTTCCCATTACAATTTATTATCAAACCTTTTATTAAAAAAAATCTATAAGTTAAATTCATTTCAAAAATGAATTTTACTCCTTCAGCAAATTTTTTTGCTTTTTATCTTTAATAAGAAATCCATATAATATAGATAGATGCCTCCTAGATTTCTTTTCACAAAAGAATTCTAAATATTCATTTAACATATCTTATATAAAAATGAATAAGAGAACAATAATAGACTCTAAATGACAACAGGAGAGAAAGTCTACTTGTAGCTATTTTCTCCGATTAAATTCAACTCTTTGTCATGAGTCTTATTTTGAAGATCTATATCTTCTTAATACATAATTTTCCTTTTGTAGACCCATACTTATCCTTTGAGTTTAACCTCATCAAAAACATCTACAAACCCCTAGATTTTATGACTCTAACTTATTCATCCTTCGTCTCATTCCTCATAACTATTTTGAGGGTAATAAGTTTTCTATTCGGTTATCTAACATGACAATTTGGATATCAATAGGATTGAGTCATCTCATAACTCTCCCACTACGAAGCTTATCCAATAAATGACTAGGATCCACTTGACTCTCAAGTGAAATTAAATTGTTAACAACTTTGTTTAACTATTAGCAACTTCACTTGAAATTATTTAATTAACATTATCTCACCTTATTAAAGGTGTATGACTTTTATTTGAACTTGTTTAGAAAATCACATTTTTCATACAAATATGTTTTTCTATTTAGAATTAAATAAAAGACTATTTTGTTTCTCTTTAGGAATAGCCTACACTTACGCATAATTTTGAACATATTTGTCTCAGCATATATGCTCAATTACAATTATTGAAGTGTTGTAAACTAAGTTTACTACACTTTCAAAATCTTAAATATTGTCTCATAGACAATTTTGAAGGCAATCAGGATTCACTATGCAATTCCTATTGCATATCCTAACAAGAGTTTGACAATGGTGTATAATTTTTTTTTTAATACGTGACTATATCTAATATAGTATTGTTTTCTCCTCTTACACCACAGTTTTACAAAATTGTATTAGGCTTAGAGTTGGAAATCAATTCCACTTTCTATCAATTAATTTTAATACACAATGTTCTCCTACTATTCATTATGATTTGATCATAAGGTCTTAATAGATTTACCAAAATAGATTTTAACTTTAGTCACTTTTCAAAAAAAAAAAAAAAAATTACTTTTGGTAAGGATACTTATATATTGAATAATCATCAATCACATTGATAAAATATTAACAATATTCTTTGACTTTTGCATTCATGAGACCACTTGGGTCAGAAGAATGCATAAGTTAAGGTCTTTGGTATTGTAGCCTTATTCAATAAAAATCCAATGATTATTATCTTGCATGAAAAGCCAAATATATAGACATATAAAGTAATTAACTCAAATGTTTAGAGAATTACCTTTTACTAGTCTTTTCATCGTATTCAATTTGATGTTAATCAAATTAATGGCCAAACACAAGTATCATCCCTTTGAAGAAAACCATTTGTCTTTTTATTCTTGAGTCTCTAATCATGAATATCTCAATATGTCGTACTGTAATAAGTGTTAACGTTTTAACATATACTAATTGTACTTTATTTGAGCTTAACATATTTTCAAACAATTTTGAAAATATAAACTTTAATAGTTCAAAGTAATTCATACTATATGAACTACGAGAAATTGAATTTCTCTCATGGTTACTAAAAACACCATGTTCAACATTTGAGGTTGATTTCCTAGTGTCAACTAGTAGAATCTTTTCTACCTCATCAAGTATTTTTCAAGAATTACATATAAATGCAACGAAGAGCAAATTTTGACGGTAGATCTTATATCAACTATTCAGGTGGTGTCACCTAGTCTCCACCAAAAATCTAGTAAATTAAATTTACTTTCATTTAGATTTTCTTTCTGCAGAGTAATTTCGAAAATTTCTCCCACTATAAATGTTATGGCTAATTAGGAACTATTTCCTATCATAACTTTAGTCATAAGATTTTTCTTGAATTTTGTAATACTTAATTTCGAGATCATTTAGATAATTCTCTAAATTTAGCTTATTGACTTAAACATCTCATATGTTTTTGTCATTTTCTTATCTTTTAGTCATGACATCCAATATGTCAACTAGAAGATATGAACAAAGCTTTCTCATCACCTTTGATTCACCAATCATGTACTCTTCGAATAATTCGATTCACATTGACAATAAGTCTTGAGAACATTTCTCAATAAAGACAACAAATTTTTTTTCTTGTGCATCTACTTCTTTCACCTAACCTCTGACTTTGTAAATCAAAGTTTCATGTCCAAGTTGACTGCATTTGGAGCAGAAGGCGTCAGGTCTTCTCCAACACTTGTCCGGTGGATGACCTTTCTTCTCACAATGGCGGCAAGGTGGATAGGATTCTTTGGAACCTCCTTCTTTTGTCTTCTGATAATTGGCAAATAAATCTCCATTCGTCGATTGGTTTTTTGAAAATTTTCTTGTTTTTATACCTGTTGTTGTCTTGATGCTTAACAGGTAAGGCACCTTCAATCACCCCTTCTTCCCTCATAGACCTCCTTTACTCTTGTGCTTATTCAAGAGCTCTATAAGAGAAATCTTATACAGGTCTTTGGTGTTCTCCAGAGTAGTAATGGTGGCTTCAAACTTCTCTGGAATAGTGACCAGCAGCTTTTCAACGATCTTGGAATTATTTAACACAGAACCAAGCAATCTCACCTTGTTGACAATGTTGAGAAGTTTGTCAGAGTACTCTTTCACCGACTCAGACTCCTTCATCTTCTACAACTCGAAATCCCTGATCAAATTCAGGACTTTTATTCCACGAATCCTCTCATTTCCTTCATATTCAGCCTTGAGGTAATCCCAGATTTTCTTTGCTGTTTTGAGGGACATTATTCGCATGAAGATCATTTGAGATACAACTGCAAATAGGCAAGCTTTTGCCTTTGATTTTCTTGTCTTCTTTTCCTTCCGTGCTTTGATTTGTGCTACAGTAGGATTTACTGGAAGTGGAGGGACCTTGTAATCCTCTTCTATTGCTTCCCAAAGATCCAAAGCCTTTAGATAAGTCTCCATACGAACTGCCCACATTTGATAATTGTCTCCATTGAAGACTTGTGGTGCAACAGCTGAAAAACTGGATTGTCCTCCCATTTTGATATCATAGATCCCTTAAGAAGACGACTCTGATACCAATTTGATCCCTTAAGAAGACGGCTCTGATACCAATTTGTTAGTGTAATAGATCGTAGCTTTGTTGTCCACGTATAGTACTGGTGGATTGCTTTCTCTTCCGATGAGTTCTTCCATCAGTCGCGCAAGCCAGACCCCCTGTGTTGCCGCAGTCGAAGCGGCGATGTATTCTGCTTCGCAGGAAGACAAAGCAACTACCTTTTGTTTTTTTTATTGCCAGCAGATCGCGCCACCTAAGAGGAAGTAGATCATCCTGCTGGGGCTCTTACGATCGTAACAGATTGTAACTTGCATGTTTGTCAATAATCTCCAAATTTGAGTGAAATTTTGAGTATCAAAATTTAGTTTAACCAAACTTGCAAGTTTGCCCAATAAACCTCACAAATTTGAGTGGAATTTTGAGTGTCAAAATTTGGTTAATTCAAACTTTCATGCTTACCACATAATCCCACAAATTTGAATGGAATTTTGAGGGTCTAATCTCAAATTTGCATGAACATGCAAATATTGCTCTATAAATAGAGTGATCAAGTACATGGAAAGTATTCTTGAAAAACTTTGAGAAATTCTCTCAAAACTCTCTTCACATATACTAAATTCCTTTCAAATTTAGTCACTCACTGGATTCCACAATCCCGTTCTAAGGCCAGAGAATAGTAGGGAAGACACTAGTGGTGGTTCGAAACCGGTTCGTGAGGAAAAATGAATTTCTACAAAAGGTTAGTATTCAAACTCATTGAGTTTTAATACTTTTGAACATGCTAGCTAATTTATTATAATTGATGTACTTGGAGTGCCTAAGATCCAAATTGCTAATACATGTGTTATATTAACACCATCAATTATGACATCTGAGTCTAGCGTGGCTGAGAACGGGAGAAATGAGGAGTTGATGCCTCAAATGGGTTGTTCTCGGAGAAGCTCCAAATGAAGTCTTGTCAGAAAAGAACAAGCTTAGTCTATTGCTCGAGGACAAGGAGAAGAAATTGAAGAACTCACAACTGAGCTCGAGAAAACGAAAACAACGTAGATGGAGTCGTTGAATATAGCATTTAAGTTTATGGGGGAGTTTTGTTGGATTAAATTTAAATGTTAAAAGTTAGATTTGGTTCAAAATAAACTTAGTAAATTTGTTAGGTTAGGAAAGTTAAATTTGAAAAAATTTGGTTGAAAGAAAAAGACCAAAGAGTTCTCTCCCCCTATTATTAGAAATAGAAAAGGTATAAATACATCCCTTTTAAGTCAGAGCAAAAGAACAGAGATCAAGAGAAAAAAAAACAAGAAGTATTGTGTAATAGAAAAAGATTTTTTCAGCATTTTTTGTCTCCTTTATCTCTCCCCTCTCTGATATCTCCTTTACAAGTACGCAAGTAGTATTTTCTTAAAGCGGTATCTCTCCCCTCTCTAATATCTCCTTTACAAGTACGCAAGTAGTATTTTCTTAAAGCGGTATCGGAGCGTTCTATCGTTACTGTGTGTGAGATTTATTTCATAAATTAGTGAGTTTTATTTTAACATACTTCAACAGATATGGTGAGTTGAGGAGAAGTAAGATTTCAACGAGCAAGATGCTAATGACTTGGCTGACTTTCTTGTTCCTTTATTGGATTTTGCACCTGAAAAGAGACCAAGAGCAGCACAATGTCTCAGCCATCCGTGGTTGAATTCTGTCCCAAGAATTCTTGAATCTTCTATATCAACCCATCAAAATCAGCCCAAAGATCAGGACGCTTTAATTAAAAGAAGCAAGAAGGACGAGAGAGAAACTATGGAGATTGGAATGGGAAACATACCTATTGATGGAACTTCGAAATCGACGTCATCGAAACAGACATGACTAGAATGGCAACGTACGCGATTTCAAGCTATGTTTTGTGCAGTATAATCGTGGTTTGTAGCTTAGGTTTCCATCGGAGTTGGAAACATATTCATGAACCACATGGATTCAGTGTTGTACTACATGCTATCCGAAGCAATCATCTTTTGCTTTGGTGAGGGTCGACCAGCATTCGTAGGCCCATCTCAAGCAACTTCGAACGGTGGATTGTTTTGACAGAGTACGCGTTCGAGTATGGTTTGCATATCTTTACAAACTACCAATAATTCCAGGTCTCTTGTAGCACAACTTTCTGAATCAGAATTTCTTTATGAAACCTTAAACAGATATAAAATATATTTTTGGAGCTAGATTCTTGACATTTTGTTTATTGTAATGTTGGCCACTACCGGGTTTTCTATTTAAAAATGAACTTTTTTTTAGATATTAAAACTTTTCCAATATAAAATAATTGGGTGGCCCAAAAGGGGATGGAGGATACCCGGCTTAATAAATGAAATGAGCATTTGGTCGAGTGCGGGAAAGACAGAGCAGCCGGGAAAATTTTAGGCCATACGAATACGACGCTTCCCTAAAGATAATCTTGTGGGGAAGCCGAAGTTGATGATGACTGCAAGTCCATAACCTAATCGTATTCTTGACCCTTGAAACCTGTCATGGAGCTGGCCTCGGATTTCGACCTTGTAGAAGCGGAATTGGAGCCAGACCTTGAACATGTAGAAGCTGGTAATGGACTTGTCCATTGTCACAATCACACTTTTGCAGTAACGGGATAGCGACTGTGTAACACTTGTTCTAACCCAGTGAACAAATCAGTGATGTGAATTTCAGATTTCGTGGATGATATCGACGTATGCTCGAACCTTAGGTCATGTTTGAGAGAAATACCCTAGAAAACTAGAGCGAGGTAATATGCTAATTTATTTGATATTTTTTGAAGTTGTGAATCTATTAAACATGGAAGTGAGAATTCAAAAACTTACCAATTACATTTATTATTAATATTAAATCTATTTTGTTGATATTTTAAACCCTTTTTTCTAAGATATAACAAAAATACTAATATCTCATTTATCACCTTATTGGACTTATAAACACTTGAAAATGTTGGCACATGGATGAAAATTTAAAAACCCCTGGATTCTTATTCGTGTTGACTTGACCGAACTTAGCACACTACCATTTTTTCAAAAAGTTATTTTTATTGGTAGAGAGAGGTCGGGACTGGCCATATTTTTTTGTCATAATGGTTTGTGGATCCTTGTAGGATGGCTATTGTGTAAGCCACTTGTAGTGATAATGAGAAGTAGGGTTGAATGAGAACAGGCTAAGAAATCCATCAAAAAAACTTAAGCATCTGCTCTAGAGTGGAGCACTTCAATAACGGTTTCAGTGCATGTTGTTGAAACCTCTTTATGAGGGTGTCATAAAGTTCTAAACCCCTTCCTTCAGCCTCTTTTTCTTTTCATACAACTTCCAAGAATATGAGAAAAGCACCAAAATATCCACCTTTCTTTTTAGGGGCCATTATTGAACGATTCAACTATTCATGAACTTTCAAATTTGTATCTATAAGAACATTCAAGTTCATATATTTTAAGTGCAAGTGATGGATTATGAAATCTCATATTGATTGGAGAGGGAAATGAAACATTCTTTATAAGGGTGTGGAAACCTCTCCCTAGTAGACGCATTTTAAAACAGTGAGGTTGATGATGAAACGTAATGGGCCAAAGCGGATAATATCTTCTAACAGTAGGCTTGAGTTGTTACAAATGGTATCAGAGCCAGACATTGGATGGTGTGACTACAAGAATGCTAGACTCCCAAGGGGGTGGATTGTGAAATCCCACATTAATTGAAAAGGGAAACAAAGCATATCTTATAAGAGTGTGGAAACTTCTTCCTAGCATACGTGATTAAAAATCGTGAAGCTAACGACGATACGTAACGAGTCAAAGATGACAATATTTGTTAGCAGTATGCTTTAGCTATTAAATGGATGTTTTCAGCACTAACATCAATACAAGTTCATAAATTCATCTACAGTGGCATACATGTGAGGATGATTTTCATATCCTATTTATAGTGTTTCATCATCATTATGTGTTGTTTATATATTGTTTGGACGGCCAAGATCAGTATAGTACTTACGGATCCATCCTTTAATAATGTTAACCTTTGTCTCTCTTTGTTCCACCAACCACTGTGGATCCATTTCATTTGCTCGTAAAATGTCCAAACAATGAGATCCTGGAAAGTTCAAAACATGTCAGCTCAAAAGAACAAAGCTTTGAAATTAGAATTTATGAGTCTGAATCAAACCATTAAGCGTATGGATTGCAAGGAGACTGTCAGATAAGTTATGCAACACTTTGCATTCACAAAAAGAGAGAGAGTTGAAGTAAAAATGATTGTTCTTTATGTGTAAAAAATGATGGAGCTTTGGTTTTTGTTTACCCGCCGCTGCTATAAGGGTCTCTGAGTCCATTGGAGAAAATGATGTTGCTGCCAAATCTCTTAAGGATGAGTTTTATGTCCTGAAATTTAAGGGGAGACAAGGACATAGTGAGATTCTACGTCGGTTGGGGAGAAGAACGAATTATTCTTTATAAGGGTGTGAAAACCTCTTCCTAGTAGACGCGTTTTAGAAACCTCAAAGGGAAGCTTGAAAGGAAAAGCTCAAAGAGGATAATATATGTTAGCGGTGGGTTTGGGCTGTTACAAATGGTATTAGAGCCAGACACTAGGCGATGTGCCTGCGAAGAGGTTGAGCCCTGAAGGGGGGTGGACACGAGGCAGTGTGCCAACAAGGCTGGGTCTCGAGAGGGGTGGATTGTGAGATCCTATATTAGTTGGTGAGGAGAAAAAAAAACATTTTTTATAAGCGTGTGGAAACCTCTCTTGTATAAAAACCTTGAGGGGAAACCCAAAGAGGATGATATCTGCTAGTGGTGGGCCCCGAAGGGGGTGGATACGAGGAGGTGTGCCAGTAAGGACGCTGGGTCCCGAGGGGGTGGATTGTGAGATCCACTAACAGAATGGTCGGATGAACCCCAAAGTGGGGTGGATACGAGGCGGTGTGTTAGCAAGGATGCTGGGCCTCGAGGGGTAGTGTAACGACCCTAATATTTTACCTATTTAATCTAAGGTCATTACTATACTTTGAAATGCGGAATATACATTTAATGGACCCTATTCATAAATGTTGTTCGCACCCGCCTTTTTATTACCTCAAAAAAAAAAAAAAAAAATTACAAGGGAAAAAGGGAAACATTATTGAAAGAAAGGAAAAACAACAAAACCAAGAATGAATAGTTTATTCTACCCCAAGGTTTATTATACAAATACATTTCATCCTATTCTAACCTATACTAGAAATGGAAAAAAAAGACAACCAACTACCCTATGCATGTGCCACGATCCTGAGGTGTCCGATGCCATCGTCGTTGTCACATGGGTGCCTTGCCTTTATCTGCAAAAGTAAAGTAGCACGAGGCTTGAGTATTTCTAGAATACTCAGTAAGTGACCCCCTATCGGGGTTATGCAACAAACACATGCAATGAAATGATGGGACTTATCGTTCCGTTTCGTTTCATTTCGTTTTCCCTACGGTGTAATCCTAACAAGTAATCGTGGACGTATACCATATACTCTTACACGCAGCCCATACGTGCGAGTATGGGCTCACCAGCTAGTTCGCACATCGCTGGGCCACTGTCTCTAGCCGGTGGGCATGCTCTGGGGGCCAACTGGGACCCGTTAAAACTAAAACCATCACGGTAGCGCTATGCAGGGCATAACGATCGTTGTCCTGCCATTTGGATGTACGCGTCCGTACCCTCGTGATGGGATAGGGGTATCCCCCCAAATGCATGAACACACAATATGCATGAAGTCCCACTAGTCCTACAGTCATCATTTAATGAGCATAACCCCGTGTCACGTTTTCATGCTTACATGTCATTCTCATTCTCATTTTGTTACATATCATACATGTTCCTAGCGGGGTTATGTATCATGCAATTTACCGTATTTCATGTCATGCAATTCATTCAATCACATTCCCATACTCATACAACAAGCCATAATCGTACAAGGGTCACACATCGTCACATGCATTCATATCACATCCACTAAGCAGCATAAATAACATACATTCACATTCACATGATTTCGTACTTAAGCACATTAAGCTAGCATACAATTTAATGGCACGTGCATACATCACGGGCACATGCCAACATACAGCAATTAATGCGTAACCTACAACGGGTGAGCCACTTACTTGGTAGGCCTTAGCCGAAGTACTCCTTAGAATATAACGTAAGCTCCTAGCTCCTCGTGGACGTTCTACGCTTCCGTTGGTGGTTGGTTCCTATTGGTTCATGAGTCACTTCCATTAGTATTCCACAAAGAATAATAGATTCCCAACTGGAATTTGTGAAATACGACATTAAAATGTTCCCTTTTACCTTAAACAGGGTCGAAACCAGGTCCGGGAGGGTCGGAACGGTGTCAAACGGGCTGGAAACAGATTTTCCGAGCCGAATAAGCCGCTGGAGCCGAGGAGCCGCCGCCGAGCCGATGAAGCCGCCTGAGCCGAGAGGAGCCGCGCTGCAGACGTGACACGTGGCATAATCAGAGAGCAATCCGTGTGCAGGCGTCTCGGGTCGAGGCGCGGGTTCACGGGTTGCTCGCGGGTCTCGGGCCGAACGCGGATGACGGGCCGCGCGGTGATGGGCCGGCTTGCAGGTGAAGGCCAGGTGTTTGGGCTGCGGGTAATGTGGGTTCTGGGCTGACCGAAGGGACGGGGTTCGGTTCGGGTTTCCGGATCTGGATGTCGGGTCGGACTTCGTCCTCTTCGCCCCACAGCCTGCGCGATTTTCCGGCGATCTCTCTCTCTCTCCTCGCAACGTCGTCCCGACGTCCTTTTTCCCCTTTTTTCCCCCGTTCCCGAGCTTATCCTTCACCCTAACCCCGTTTTTTGTACAGATTTTGTTGGTAAGGGCCTCGCACTCCCGGATCTGGAGAAGCTCGGAAGTCCACCATTCCATCTTCCTTGCCGATGGTGTTCAGCGTACAGGATTCATCTAAAACCTACTCCTGATGTGTGTAGAGGGTTCTGGGATTACTTTTGTGGTGTGAAATGGGAGTTTTCGACGTCGATTCATACGGTTCGGCTTCGCCGAAGTTCCATCGGTTTTCTGTTCTCTCTCCTTTTTTCTCACCGTTTTCGTTTCCTTGCAGGTTCTTTCAGGGTGGCTGATGGCATCCCAGCCCTCGGCCGCCCTTTGTGGGTCGTGTGCAAGCGAAAACTCCAGCGTTCGCCGGAGTTTTCGGCTCTGCCGACGACCATCATTTTTTTTTTCGGTTCCGTTACATTACCTACCCCTAAAAGGGACTTTCATCCTCGAAAGTCTTGAACTCGTGGATCAACTTGGGATATTTTTCCTTTATTTCCTCCTCTCGTTTCCACGTAGCTTCCTCGACTTGGTGGTTACACCACAATACCTTAACAAAACCTATACTCCTATTACGTAAGGCTTTCACCTCTCGGGCTAGAATTTTAATCGGTTTCTACTAGTAACTTAAATTTTCCTCAATTTCAAGAGGTTTGTAGTCTATTACATGCATCGAATCTGGAATGTATTTCCTTAACATGGACACATGAAATACATCGTGTACGCTTGAAAGTGAAGGTGGTAAAGCTAGTTTGTAAGCTACCGGACCTACTCTTTCTAAAATTTCGAACGGTCCAATGAATCGGGGGCTAAGCTTCCCCTCGCGTCCGAATCTTGTCATGGATTCATGTATGATCGCAGCATAATAATCTTGGTGCACTCTTTGTTTGGTAAATTGTAATGCACAGGAGGTTTTGTGGCATAAAGTGTTTATGGAAAAGATGTTATTGGGAGACACGTTTGGAAGTGATAGGTGTCCTTGGAATGTTACATATATTCTTAATTGAAACAAACTTTTCATTGAATTAATGTAAAATTTACCAAGTATGATGCTTGCTTTAGGTGTATACAAGTTAACCCTAGACAATAGGAATACCCATACCCTAAAAAGGTGTAAACATTCAAAAGAAAAAATAGGTCCCCAAAATAAGGGGAAATTAAAGATGTTTGTTTCTGGACTATTAGTCCTTCTTCCTTCTAGGGAGTCTCTCATTATTATATATTATTTTATTTTGTGAAGGTAGCTTAGTGTTAATGATTTGCACAGGTTTGGTGGAAGACAAATTCATGCAAGCGAGGAGGATGGTTTGGTGAGGGATCTTGAAGCCGATGCTGCTCGTTTGGAGCAGTTTGGCTCTGAAATTGAGGCTCACTAACTCTGTACTCCTCTACTACCCCAAAGTTGTTCTGTTTTTATAATCAAGCCTTATGCCTGTATCAAACTCTTACCATTTTGTACGCTTTATTCAGATTAATATGGCCTTCCTAATGTTGCACCTAAAACTCCCCCACCTGCTCTTTATGAATAATTTTCCCCATTATTAACTACAAAAAAAAACTCCCCCCTTCTGCCACGGCCTTCTCCATATAGTTTTCCCCCCCCCCCCCCCCCCCCCCCCC
>NW_019268570.1:1225943-1252440 GCF_002738365.1 Cucurbita moschata
CCCCCCCCCCCCCCCCTTTTATTTATCTGTATGTGAGAGGAAAAAGAAGCAAAAAAAGAACAAAAAAAACAAGTGGTGGTTGGGTTTTGGAGAATTGATCTATTCACTCCTAAATGTGGTTAGGAGTAGGAAGTAAGCAAATTTGTCTTACTAGGCCAACAAGGTAAAAGCTGGAAAGAGGAATGAATTGGTTGATAGGATTGATATTAGAGATTGACTTTGTATATACTCTGGTATAAGAGATTGGGCTGACATTTGCAGCTAGATTAATGGAAAGAAAATCTAAGTAGTTACTTGTCGTTTTAGAAACCAGCTCAATCTGGCACTTACCTAAGAAATTTGACAAAAATTCAGCTTGAGGAAGCCTGTGAAAAGTGATCTCGAATACACCCGACATGTAAGTGACCATATAGAGCAAGTTTTAAGAAATACTTGTAGGCATTGATTAGAAACATGAACAAGTTAGGAGCCTAATCAACCTAGATTCATGATTTATTATCTCTTATTTCAGCATGTTAAATATGATTTATGTGTATTATTGACCTTAGATGCATGATAGAGGGTTCGGGAACCGTATATGCCCACATCTGATATTGGACGAATGCCATGTTCTAGAATGTATGCTATAATCATGTTAGACCGTAAGCTGCTGTTTTACGTTATGTTGGTTCTAAAACTTAGATACTAGGCATATCGTAGGGACGATTAGAGCGAAACCTTTGTTCGTGAACTAGTTAAGAGGAGTTAGGATTTATTTGATACATAGAGATTAGTTGTCACCCACCAAGGGTCCTAGCATATAGGGTATACTATTAAGGTAGCTCCAGTTGTATAGCACTTAGTTTAATGTCCTAGCCTTTGACATGTTTAAATTCTTAAGATAGGTAGTACATTGTTCTAATTCGAGAGGGGGTGTGAGCAGGAAGTTTACTATTCTAGCGTAGAAAGGCAAACTAACAAGTAGTTTATTATCTTAGAAACAGACAATTACTGCTCGCCTCCACCAGTGAGAACCTTCCGGTTGGAGCCTAATAGATAATTATGTGTGGAGTATGAACATCGTTTTAAGACGAAGGGCTCCTCCATACTTATGAGAATTACCCTAGGTCTTCTTAGGGGTCATAGTAACTCCAAGCGCAATTAGCGCAAGGTTAAAACGTAAAACATAGAGATAAGAGTACCAAAAAATCCTTAAGTTATGAACCCCGAGGGAGTTAGAGCACACCCTAGAGGAGGAATGTATGGGATTTAGGTATGGACAAGCTTGAAAAGACGAAGTAACAACTAGTTTATTGTTCCTAAGACAGGTAGTGTGTTGGTCTAACAGGGGGTGAGATTTATTTACTGTTCCCAGTGACATGCAACTCTTGGGATTTGATCTAACAACCTTGTTGAAGAACAAGACTTTTAGATCTAAATTATTCAAAACGCCGAAAAACCAATAAGGAATCAACATAGGGAAAAGTTTAGGAATAAATTACCTTGATGATCAAGTTCAAGAGTAAAGAAAACTTGTACCTAAACTTGTGATTCAAATCACCCCACAAGATAAATTGATGAAGACTACTTGAATGACTCTAGCATGTAAATCTAAACACAACTAATGCAAAGGAACAAACTCATGGTCTAAGGGACATAATATGCAACTTTTACTTTAATAATCAAATTCTTCGTTCTAAAACAACCACATGAATGACTATTTATAACCTTAAAAATAAATCTAAAATAACCTATGGTCAATTAAAATGTTGCAACTCCCATGCCCGAAATGATTACTAACTAATTAACTTCAAATATTAAAAAATAATGCTTTAAAATTAAAAAATATTAAGAAACGTCCTTAAATCCAAAGATGTATGATACGATCTTCTCATCCATCATGAAGTTTTTGTAGCATGATTCAGACACCTTATTTGTATCATTCTCCCCTTCTTCAGGAAGGATTTGTCCTCAAATCCAATTGATCTCCTTGTAATGCAAATTTAAAATCATTTGCTTTTTGTGGTCTTAATCTTCTCGAGATCTTCACTTTTATCTTTAGGTCATGTACGGATGTAAAAGTAAATAGGAGTGTCGCTTCTTCTATAGCCCATTGGTCTTATTTTTCCATGTGTTCATTGTTGGCTCGGGTTGGAATCAACCGTCATTTTCGTAGAAAAAGTAAATACACTTTGTTTAAGTGTTCCTCTTAGAAAGAAAGTCATTTCACCCTTATGTTTGTGTATTTGTCCTTGCCTATACAAAATGGTGTTCTCCTCCCAAACTTGAGTAATGTAACCTTCTCTCCTTCTTTCTCCTTCTTTCTTTTTAGTGTCGGTACACGCATCAAATGTTTATTCTTCACGCTCTTTCCCTTTTCACTTTCTTCCCTTTTTGTTTCCAACAGACATGGAGTAACATATACTTGTACAATGTCTTTGCTGGTCTCCACGTCATTTGTAAGAACATTGTTATTTGAAATATTGTCTTGCAACATAAGACAATCTTCCTTTTTTCAAATGGCTTGTACGATATGTCTCTCTTTTCCTTGGTCCCATAAATTCAACTCCTGGCCTAATTAAGGTAGTTATGTCATAGATAGGTGGATTTCATCCAAATTTAAATATCCAAAATAGATAATTATTAACATGATTCTCACACGTTTTTGTGTTTGATGAAACATAGATTTGGTTGATCTCCTTTTACGACATGTTGCAAAAATGTAAAGAGACAATAAAATGAATCTTTCCTCGCATCTTTATCAAAATACATATTTTTCTCCTAATAGGACGAGGATTATAGAACACAAAATAATAATAATAATAATAAATCCAACCGTGGTAACGGCAATGGCAGTTCGGCAATGAAAATCTCCGGCGGCTCATCAATTCCCCCGATTCGAAATCCAAATTTCTCTCCGACTGCCACATGCCCACCTTCTCAACGGCTTCACCATTTTCATTTCCCCCTCACCGAACCGGGAACCTCCCCTTCTCTTCTCCAATTCACAACTGACTTGTTTTGTTCCTGTTTTGTTCTTCCGATTCTGACAGATCGAGAGAGTTGGGTAATTGGGTCTGTTTCTCTTTTATTGGGTTTCTCTAGTTTTATGTGAAGATCTTGTTGATTTCATTTTGACTGGGAATTTTTATTTTATCTCATATTAAAGGTTTGGGAACTTTTCAAGTTGTTCATGCTATATGTGCATGGCAGTGAATCATTGGAGATAATTTTGGATTATTTTTGGGAGAGGGTTATACATTCTCTAAGTTTTACACGATTGTTCAAAGGGTGGATGTTTTTCTTATTCTTTGCCATTGAGACTGTTGGACAAAGGAGTTGGGTTTTGTTTTGGGCTTTTGGTATAGAAATTTGTAGGATTGGATTTCGTGTTGAGACTCTGAAGTGGGAGTATGGGCTGCATTTGCTCTAAGGGAATTCCAGCAAACGATTATTTTACTGAGAATCATTCCAAAGAGAGGCATTTGAAGTCTAATAGATCATCCAGACTTCTTGGGGCTTCATTGAGAAAAGAAGAACCTGCATTGCACGTTGATGTAGGGCGAAGTGATGCAATGGCGCTATTGATATCTAACCAACCTGGGGAAGTTAATGCTGGATCAACACCTGAATTGGATGACGCTGAGAAGGCAGCAGCCAGTGCCAAGCCACTGCGTCAAGAACAGCCAACTATGGAGGATGGAGCAAAGAGAGTAGGAGTACATAATGATAATGCAATACCTAGAATAGTTAATGTTGTTAATGTGGAAGAGGGGGCTTTGGTTATTGCTGGATGGCCTTCTTGGTTGATATCTGTGGCTGGAGAAGCAATCAATGGATTGATTCCTAGAAAGGCAGACTCTTTTCAGAAGTTGGATAAGGTTAGTTTTATGTTTTATATTTTTTGTTCGCTATCTACACACTTTTCTGCAACATTTGTTTGCATATACACTTGTTTTGGTTATATGAGCTTAACCTGAGTTGGTCAGAATAGAAACTTCCTCATGGAGGCTTAGATTTGTAGTCCATGGTATTTGTATGTTCATTTTTTTGAAACTAGTGCCTTTTACTTCTCCTCGTACAAAGTGACATATCTTTTGTCCATGTGTAGACTGGCTTTTGCTTTGTAGGTGTGTGCTTTAAATCAAATTTATTGCACTAAGATAAATCAAATTTGTTTTGGTTATGTGCTCTAAACCAATTATCTAGTACATTGAAGGAAGAGAGGCCTACTTGGGAGGTGATTTGGATGCCTATGGACTTGGGAAAGCTAGAACTTGGAAATTTAAGGACTCGTAACAAAGCTCTATTGATGAAATTACTTTGATGTTTTCCCCTTGAGTCTACATTCTCTATGGTGAAAATCACTGTAAGGACGGGTCTCACCCCTTCGAGTGGTTGTTGGGTGGGATCAAAGACACACATAGAAGTTTGTGGAAGGATATCTCTTTTGAACTACCTCCCTTTTCTCACCTTGTTCGTAGTGTAGTGGGGGGAGGGAAAGGAAACACACTTTGAGAGAATTAGTGGATAAGGGATAGGTACCACTTTTCCTCTTAAAAAAAATCATATTGTGGCGGAGATCTTTGTTCGATTTGGGAGCTCTCTATTTTTTCAATAGATTTCCATTGTCCTTTATCTGATAGGGAAACAATGGACGTCACGATTCTCCTATCAAGGAGTTTGATTTCGAGTAATTATAAAAGCCTTCGTAACCAATAGTTTAAAGAGAAACATAAAATCTAGCAAGGGACCACACATCACTCAAGTCCTTTTCCAAGCCTCTAAAAACTCTATTGTTCCTCTCTCCCCAAAGATCCCGCAATAAAGCACACGTCCCGACAAGCCTCAAGAAATGACCATTCTCCCTAAGAAGCAGATAGAGAAGGAACTCCTCGATCATCTCATTTAGGTCTCTATGTGAGCTAACTAAATGTTGAATGCCTCCAAAAGATAGCTACACACGGAGCGTGCAAAGTGCATCTCCAAAGGCGATGATTCAGGTCTTTCTTTGCCTTTTGGTAGAGGATACAACAAAACCGACCAAACAACAATGGCCACTTTAACGAGAGCTGGTCTAGAGTGTGAACTCAACCATGGACCTTCTCTATCAAAGGATAAAACAAAATCACTAAGTAACCACCATGGAGCCATCTAAAGAAACCATGGACAACCTGCCAGACAAACAACTTAACCTTCTTTGAAACCTTGATCTTCCAAAGGATAAAACAAAATCACTTTGTAACCACCATAAAGCCATCTAAAGATTCTTACTGTTTCTTTTTGTGGGCTTGGTTTTGCATCCCCTTGTATTCTTTTATTCTTTTCTTAATGAAAGTTCAGTTTTTCATTAAAAAAAAGAAAAAAAGTGTTGAATTATTCAGATTGGACTTTTTATTTTTGTTATAAACTTATGATCTTACGAGTTGCTGCATCATTTTTGAAAGGTTTAACTCAGGTTTTGGTGGTTACTAATTTAAAATATAAGTATGTCCAAGTTCCTCATAATCAAATTATATAGGGTCCAATAGTAGCCTATGCGATTAGTTATTAAGGAAAGGGAAGATGTTGCCATGATATGATAATGCTGATATAGAAAGAACATGGATATAACTTATTAGCCAAGGCATCTCTACTCTGTTGTAGGTTGAAAATTGTCGAAATTGTTGCTGTTTGCCAATTGCTCTTTTATTTCCTCTTTTCTTCTTTCTCACCTCGTTCAGTAGCTCTTGAGCTTGCGACCCTTCCCCTCCCTTTTTCTTCTCTCACCCTAAAACCTTAAACCCTCCCTGTCATCTGTCCTTGCTTGCTGCCGCTAGTCATTGTATGTTCGCCATTGGATTCTGTCGTTGTTTGCCGGTTGTTCTTTTTTCTTTCCCTTTCTCTTCTCTCTAGCCTTGCTCAGCATCTCTTGGGCTGTGAACCTGGTCCCTTCACTAGTCATTTTCTGTCATTGTTCGTAGATCACTTTCTACTAGTTTGTGCCTTGTTAGTTTATTTCGTAAGCTGTCAGTACATTGGCTACCCTTCTGTTCTTGGTTCTTTATTTGGTAATTAGTTTGCCTTGTGTTTTCAGTGAATCGTAGTAGTTGCTGTATTGATAAGAGCTACTATTGCATTTGGTTCAAAAATGAGTTTTTGTTTTTAGAAGACCAGAAATTTAAGTCAGCCATTCCACTTTCATTCTCTCACCTTCGTTGGTTTGAGAAAGCTGTGGTTGAAATGATGCTTCGTCCCGATACTCATAATTTTTCCAAACAAGATAGAGATGAGTTTGGTACTACTAGAATTCAGAAACGTTGGTTTTCTTCTGGAGCAATTATTGATTGTATTATATGGCCAATTTTGGTTGGAGGAAGGTGATTAGTGTTCCTTTGGGTTTCTTAAAGCGTGGTTGACTTGTTTTTTGGGATTTGTTGAGAGATTATATCATGAAATTTGAGAAGCTTTGCTTGAAGGATTCTCAGCCTTTGAAATGCGACACTCGTTCCTACATGGACATTGTGGATTCATTCTACCCTCCTCCGTTGGTTAAAGATTGTTTTTGTCCAAAGCCCTCCATCTGCAATCTGGGATAAAGATAAATAAGTTCTTAACTAAACTGGAATTCTATGCTGGTGGTTTCTCGATTGAATGGACATTGAAGTCCACTTTGAAACCATTTTTTTTTCGATTAATTCTTTTATGGATGTTAAAAAATTATTTCAATTGTAAGATACAAATCTTTTAGTTGGTCTTGGTCCATTGGGTCATTGGGTCATTGGTCATTTCCGTTTGAAGATAGAAAAATGGGACATAAGCAAGCATAATGAACAAAAATTAGAGGTTATGGAGGCTGGCTTAAAATCACATTGTTTTCATATTGGAATATATGCACTTTTGATGCAGCAAGGCATTAATTTGGTGGTTTGATTCGAGTTCAATCTAAGACCCTAAATTTGTTTGATTGTAGCGCAACTTACGTCGAGTTCATCCTTGCTACAATTGAAATTATTGATTCAAAAGAATTGTTTTCCCTTCAATTTAGGGATATCCTCCAATTGATATTCCTTGTGTCTTGATGTCTAATAAGAGCACTTTGGATCTAAAAGATTTTTCGATTCTGTTGGACATTATTCGATAGTTCAGTAATTGAAGATGAAAAGTCTCCTCAGCATAGTTGTTCACTGGCTTTTGATGATTTGTTACTCCAATCACTGTATTTTCAACATCTTTCAAAGGAAAATTCAAAGATGACTACTAGGATAGGTTCTTTTTGTTCGGTTTTCTTGAAATTTTTGTTGTGGAAGTTATTTTCTGTATCTTTTTCTTTTTTGGTTCTTTGTGTTCTATTTTTCACTCCCTCGTGGAGTTTATATCTTTGTCTCTTGTTCAAAGGTGATATTCGTTTGAATGACTTTTCAAATTCCTTTGACTTGTTTAGATTACAAGAAGTTATGGGAACACTCACAAGGCCTCCAAAACATTCACCTATAACTTTAAACGTACTAAGCTCTCAATATCTCAAAGGTAAGTTCTTTTTATTCAGACCCAACCTCCATATCCTTCAGTAAGTTCAGGGTGATAATGCTTAAATGAAAATCTCCAACTAATCTCCATTATCCATCAAAGCTCTTTCGAATAGAACTATCATCAAACCTTAGCAAAGCCTTTATCTGCCATGAACGGGTTGATCGAAGCCACAGTTTTAAAAGGATCTTCTAAAACATCCTTGATTTCCTTCTGAGAATTATTGGCAAACAATCTAGGGGCAACCAGCAGTTCATTAAAATTCATTCTCATCATTTAGTTTTACAATTGGAGTCCATTCTTGTAATTGGAGTTGAGGCTCCTTTGGTGGGTTTGCTTTTTGTTTGCACTTTTACTTTCTTTCATATTTCTCAATGAAACCTCCTTTTCTTATATATAAAATAAAAATCGAATAGAGATGATGGCCTTTGTTGTTCTTTCTTAATTTTTATTGTTGTTATCTATACATATATTAAATTTAATTATTAATTATAATTAATAAAATCTACAATACACGTTGCATTACGATACATGATAGTACACTAAGTTTAAGCTTGATACATGTACTGATTCACTAGTTAAACCTCTGAATACTTCCACCTCTAATCAGATACCTCGAAAGAGTTTAACATTTGTCACCTGTTCTTCTGTCGTTCTTTTTTACATTTGAACCCGTATTTGTCCAGGGTAGTTCTTGCTGCTAAACAATTATTAAATTTAATTTAACACTAGTTTCCTTTAACCTATATATCTTGGTCTTTACTCTCAGTTTATACTGGTAATTTTTTGGATATCTTGAATGTAGGTTGGACAAGGAACGTACAGCAGTGTGTACAGGGCCTGCGATATTGAAACAAACAAGATTGTTGCATTGAAGAAGGTGCGATTTTCTAACATGGATCCTGAAAGCGTTCGTTTCATGGCGAGGGAAATTCTTATCCTGCGTAGGCTTGACCACCCCAATGTCATGAAGCTTGAAGGTCTTATTACTTCAAGGGTATCGGGCAGTTTATACCTCATATTTGAGCACATGGAACATGATCTTGCAGGGTTGGCAGCAACCCCAGGGATCAAGTTCACTGAAGCACAGGTCATTGACTTTTCCCAGCTAGTGATTAACTTTAGATCATTTAGGAATAACGTATATGGAAATCTCAATTGGAAGCAACAAACAAGTTAAAGAGTCATTTCCTCTTAGATTGCCGATCTGCATACAATCCTTTTATCTATGGGAAGTTGAGACATTTTTGCATGGACATGGTGTTCCCAAGAACATGTTTAGATGAAATGTATAATTCAAAATTTCTTGGGACATATTTATCCTGTGTTTAGGTGATACAGAAAAAGACCATTGTTGTGCCTGCACATCTGTCTTAGTCTTATATTTATGTTTTCTATTCTTAAGATAAATCCATTATTGATTTCATTCTAAGGTAAACTCTCTTGCAACTTCTAAACCTGTGAGAAAAAGGAAAAGAAAAAAAATAAAAACGGGCTACTGAATGTATAAGAAAAGAAAAGGACTTGTACGTTCAAGCAGACGGTGCCTTTTTACTGAACATATAAGAAGGAAAAGAAATTTCGAAATTCATTTAGTATAGCAATAATAATGATACAAGATTGAACCTAGACTAATATGCTGGATGTGTGTTGACGTGCAGATTAAATGCTATATGCAACAGCTGCTTTGTGGCCTTGAACATTGCCATGCCCAAGGTGTTTTGCACCGTGACATCAAGGGCTCAAATCTTCTGATTGACAATAATGGTAACCTAAAGATAGGTGATTTTGGGCTATCAACCTTTTTCCATTCCCGTCAAAAGCAGGCTCTTACAAGTCGTGTGGTAACTTTGTGGTATCGGCCACCTGAGCTTTTACTTGGTGCAAAGGACTATGAAGTTTCTGTTGATTTGTGGAGTTCAGGTTGCATTCTTGCAGAATTATATGCTGGGAAGCCTATCATGCCTGGAAGAACAGAGGTATTATCTTATCTAAAGACCTTTTATATTTGGATACTATAAATTGTATTACTAACGTTCTACTGTGAATCTATGTTTTGTCATCCACTTTCTACTAATGTTTTTAAAAACCGAGTCAAATTTTAAAAACTAAAAAGATCTTTTCGTTTATACAATTTGACTAAGAATTCTAAGTATTTTTTTAAGGAAGGTGAAAATCATAATTGAAAAATGAGGAGGAAACAAGTATAAATTTAGATTATTAAACAAGGCGTAAATGTGTTAGCATCAATAGGTGGAGCAACTACATAAGATCTTCAAACTCTGTGGCTCCCCATCTGAAGAATACTGGAAAAAATCAAAATTACCTCATGCCACCATCTTTAAACCTCAACATCCTTACAAGCGGTGTGTTGCTGAGACATTCAAAGACTTCCCTTCCTCTGCATTGGCCCTTTTGGATGTGCTTCTTGCGGTGGAGCCTGATGGCCGTGGAACAGCTTCCTCTGCCCTTCAAAGTCAGGTAATCATTTTTTTTTTATTCAATGACATACTAACTTCTATTTCTTTCAAGTCGTGCTTTTTGTTTTCTGAACGAGATACTAACTTCTCATTGATTAATGAAAAGAAACAATTTTGATACTAAATCCTAGAGGGAGTGGGAAAGAACCCAAGAAAAGAAATCAGAAAACGGGAAACCAATTCCAGTTCTAAAAATATTTGGATAAATCCAGTCAATGAGGTTTTCAATGAAGACTACAGATGGCTCAAACTTCATTAGGGCGTTGTCATCCATGAATGGGCTACTACTACATTGTTGAGAAAATTTTGTTGAGAAAATTTTGTTGAGAAAATTTGTAAGATCCCACGTCGGTTGGAGAGAGAAACATAACATTCTTTATATGGGTGTGAAAACCTCTTCTTAGTAGATGCATTTGAAAAACCTTGAGCGGAAACTCGTAAGTCCAAAGAGGACAATATCTGCTAGCAGTGGGCTTGGGCTGTTTCAAATGGTATCAGAGCCAGACATCAGGCGGTGTGCCAGCGAGGATGCTGGGCCCCCAAAAGGGTGGACTGTGAAATCCCACATCGGTTGGAGAGGGGAACAGAACATTCCTTATATGGGTGTAGAAACCTCTACCTAATAGACGCGTTTTAAAAACCTTGAGGGGTAGCTCGAAAGGAAAAATGCAAAGAGGACAATATCTGCTAGCTTGGGCTGTTACAAATGGTATCAGAGCCAGACACCAGGCGGTGTGTCAGCAAAGACTCTGAGCCCTAAGGGGGTGGATTGTGAGATCACACATCGGTTGGACAAAACATTCCTTATATGGGTATGGAAACTTCTCTCTAGTAGACGCGTTTTAAAAACCTTGAGGGAAAACCCGAAAGAGAAAGCCCGAAGAGGACAATATATGCTAGTGGTGAGCTTGGGCTGTTACAAAATTTCTCCTTCAAAGCCAAGGAGGTGTTTTTCCCGTCATTCTGAGCGCATAGCTTAAAGATAACCGTTGTCTGCTCCCGGTCATTTCAACCACTTGTCCTTCCTTCTTAACCCAATTCTCATGCTTTTCCTTTCACCATCTTCCTTCTCTCTTCTAATGCAGTACTCTGCGATTTACTTGGTGCCTCATCCATGACATTTCCTTTCATCTTAAGCATATCATAAGAAATATGAATATGAACCCCTTGATTCTTAGGGTGCAAATCAATTTATCTTGCTTTGAAATGAGACCTTTTATCATTTTCCAAAAAGCTATCCAGCCTCTGTTGTTGTTTCGTGCAGGAATCATGACCGTATCTCTCGTACCTGACTTGAAAATTGAGATACATTCAACGTTCCAACCTTGTTGATTATACACTTTTCAACAATTTACAGACACTAAAATCTTCTGTAGCTTGCCTCAAGAAGTGAGCTTTTAGTGGATATTGCATCAAATCAATTGAGTTTCTTATGAAGAGAGATGTGAATAAGACTATTCAGCGTTGACCCAAGAGAAAATGACTTATTTCCGACACATCAGCAACTAAAATTCATACTTCAGAAGATTTGATAACTGAAGAGTGCTTCTAAATGCACTTCATGTGCTTCTAAACATGCTTTTGTTCGTAAAATATAATTGTCAAAACGTTTAACCAATAGTTTACATCCCTTAATTTTATGTTCGCGTGCTTGATGAATGTTATGTTTTCTTTCAGTTCTTTACCACCAAACCGCTTCCCTCGGATCCCTCTACTTTGCCAAAGTACCCACCAAGCAAGGAGTTTGACGCGAAGCTCCGAGACGAGGAATCTCGAAGGTAAATTCTTTATTGATATTTAGTTGGCCTCTTTCTTTTCTTGCTAAAATCATCTGTAAAACCAGAAGAAAAGCTCCTATCAGTGTAGCACGTGAACATGAAGCAGCTCAAAAGTGTCCCAGAGAATCAAAAGCGATTCCTGCACCAGATGCAAATGCTGAATTGCAGGCATCCATACAGGTAATTAGATGGTTCCCGATGCATTTAAATACAAGCTTTTGTGTAATAAAACTTAGGTGGGCTGATAGTTTAGTTCATTTGTGAAATTCAGAAGAAACAAAGGCAGCATAATCCCACAAGTTGCAGTGAAAAGTATATTCCTGAAGAGGATGGTGGCTCTGGCTTTCGCATCGAACCCCCAAAAGAAGCAACGCAAATGGCGTCGACTGCATTGGGTTCTTCACAAAACATGAACGGGAATCAGCGTGATAATCTAAGAGGTTCTTCAGTTGGAGCCAAAGGTGCAGAACTTAGAAAACAAAGATCTTATGTGCAGCATGGTGGTGTAAAGTTGTCCAGGTATTCCAATTCCATTGCAGTTCGAGGTGGTTCACGATTCGGCTGTGGGCCAGAAGAGTGTTTTAATGTGTCATATAACCGTTTCAATGACGTTGAATCTTCAGAAAAGCATGAATGGTCTCACCATTTACTAGACACACCAAAATCTTCATACAAGATAGATGATCAGTCATCTGGAAAAGTGTCTATTAACGTAAAGTATCCAGTGATGTAAAGTATTCCAATGATTTTCGCAAGCTTTTCGAGCTAACGAATTTTGTTTTCTCTTTCATCAGAGTTATGCTCCAAAGAAGAGAATTCACTACTCAGGACCCCTGATGCCTGCTGGTGGAAACCTTGAGGAAATGTTAAAGGAGCACGAGAAACAAATGCAGCATGGGGTGCGCAAGGCTCGTATCGACAAAGCTAAGATAAACAAGACGCAACGACAAAGGTCAAACGGAGTCGTTGCTTCACCATGCGAGAAACGGCAGTTGAGCATTCATTATATGCTGGGTGAGGCTTCTTAAAGGCTATTGGGAGTTCAATGAAGCTCAAACAAAAAACTGCGAGGTACGGTGGTGCATAGTTCCAAGGTTAATGCAATTATAGGAAGAAAGATTATTAAAGCCATTGAGTGATTCTTAAGCAGAAAATGATCGAGCTCTCTTTGGCGCTTGTCTCAGTTGCTGAAGAAATTCTTTTGTACAGCCTAACCGGTTTAAGGAATTTCGTTGTCATATTCTTTTTGTAAAGACTTTATTAAGTTAGTTTGAAAACGTCCATAACATGCATATTGTAATGGTCCGTTGATATAGGAAATGTAGGGTCGTTACAATTTGCTAACAAACTAGAGTCGATCAAAAGACTTTAGAATTGTTGGGCCCTTATATGAGCTATGGAGGAGAATCTTTTGTTTCATCTTTTACCCGACTTTTTAAATAAATTCCTATTTTCTCATTTCGTGATAGGACACAACTCTTCTTCAAATATAGGTGTTTGTTAAGTTTAGTAGGTACAATTGATTACTATGAGTTTATGTGTTTATTTATGTGTTTATTTATGTGTTTATTGAGTCCAATTGGTGCAATTGTTCCCAATAAAATTTATGTAATATATGTGAATAGAGGGGAGATTTAAATGAATGGTAATTTTTCACCATAAGTATTTAACGTCTTACAAAAATATGCACGCATGAAGATTGCTTTCAAAACGCTTCTCAAAAGTCTCTCTACCCCAATTTTCTAAAACATTTTTCCTCAAAACAAGGTTAGAAACTTGGATATATCTCACTCGTGTATCGAGAAAATGCAAATGCCATAAATCGAACTAATTAATACCTTTTAAATGTGTCCAACTGAGTCAACTAGATTCTTTTAATCTCATTTTTCAACTAAAAAAATAAAAATAAAAATAAAAATATATATCAAAATTAGGAATTAAAATAAGTATTTATTTTTTTAAGATTAAGAGAAGAGGGGGAAAAAAAGAATAAAAGAATCAAAAAAAGATTAAAAGAATCAAAAAAAGAATAAAAGAATTAAAAAAAGAATAAAAGAATAAAAAGAACAAACGAGGAGTCCAATAGTGTCCATATGTGTAAATTTCATATTGCCTTGGGAAATTCTGCATCCAACTGCAAAACCCTACTCCACTTCTCGACTTTTTCGCCTCCAACTGCTTCTCGTGATTCTGCAGTTAAGCTCCCTCTCCCAGGTCTCTAATTCTTCATTTCAATCTTCAACGTAATCATTATCGATTTCTATGTCTTCTATTTGCTAATCAAAAGTGTTTTCATTGTTCTTTGCCATCGCGGAAACTACTTCCTTATAATTTCCATTTACTGTTCATTACTCACTTGATTTTGTTCATTTTGTTATGTCGCCAGATCTGAAGCTAGAGCGTGGAGCATTTCTCCATTCACCCATGGCACTGGTGTGTGATCGATACTTGTATTCAACTAATTTTCAATGAATTGAATTCAAAAGAAATTTATCTCGATTGTTGTCTGATGTATATGACTTGGGTTTGATTGCAGGTGATACACGCAGGAAAGACGAATAAAAATTCTTTCAAGGCTCTCATTGCTGCAGAGTACAATGGAGTCGAAGTGAAATTGATCCCAGACTTTGAGATGGGAGTCTCAAACAAGACTCCGGAGTTTATCAAGATGAACCCTATTGGGAAGGTTGGTTTCTGATTTGATAAGCGGAAATTCGTATTGTCAAAATGATCTTGCTTACTTGTTATAGATGAATTAACATTCAATGAGAATTTCTCGCATTTTTAGGTTCCTGTTTTGGAAACGCCCGATGGCCCCATATTTGAGAGCAATGCAATAGCCCGTTATGGTAAATGATGCGAACCATTTTCTAGACCTCAGGTTGGTTAACTGATTGTGTTAAAACTGACTTGTTTGTGTATTTGATGATGCAGTTGCACGCTTGAAGGCTGATAGTCCTCTGTTTGGTTCATCTTCGATAGATTATGTGCGATGAGTTACATTAACATTTTTATTCTTTTTGTATTAAACCTACATTTTACGACCGTGGGGAATTATGCTTATTAATTATCATGTTTGTTGCTTCTGATCGTATTTCAGGGGCATATTGAACAATGGATTGATTTTGCATCATTAGAGATAGATCCTAATATTTTGACTTGGTATAGACCTAGAATTGGGAGAGCTGCTTATCTTCCACCTGTAAGTAACTCTTGTGGCCATTTGATTAATTTCTCTGGTTTGTTTTCCGCTTGTGTTCATACTTAAAATGCTTCCTTTCGGGTTATTTGAATTCTTGTGGCCAATTGAGCTGAGTATCTTTCTCCTTTCTTGGTCAAGTCCTAGCTTCTATGAGTGCAAACACCTGTATATTCATCATTTTTTTTCTTTCAATAATGCGGTTATATCTGTTTTGAATGCCATCTCATATGGTTTGATAACATTTCTTCCCGTATTAAGGTTGAGGAAGCTGCGATTGCTGCATTGAAGAGAGCTTTGGGAGCTTTGAATACGCACCTTGCTTCAAACACATACCTAGTTGGTCATTTTGTAACATTAGCTGACATCATCATGACTTGCAATCTCTTATTGGGTTTTACTAAGTTAATGACTAAGAGCTTTACCTCAGAGTTCCCACATGTTGAGAGGTACTTCTGGACCTTAGTCAATCAACCAAACTTCAAAAAAATTCTGGGTGAGGTGAAGCAGGCAGAGTCAGTTCCGCCTGTTCAATCTGCTAAGAAACCTGATGAATCTGCTAAGCAAAAGCACAAAGATGAGGTAAAGAAAGAACCTAAAAAGGAAGTAGAAAAAGAGAAGCCCAAGGCGGAAGTTGGCGAGGGAGAGGATGAGGCACCAAAGCCTAAACCCAAAAATCCTCTTGACTTGCTTCCTCCCAGTAAGATGATTCTGGATGAGTGGAAGCGGCTGTACTCGAATACCAAAACCAACTTCCGGGAGGTTGCAATTAAAGGTATGGAACCCTTTCAGGTGAACTATTTTGGAGAATGATTGCATCAATGATTGGTACCCGCCATATAAGTGGGAACCTTTATTGTCATTTGTTGAGTAATGGTTCGATGACATGAAAGCAAGCAAAACTTTTACGGAAAATGAACCTTGTCTTCTCTTTGTGGCAATCATTTACTATCTTTAGAGCATTCGTATCTACAGTAACTAGCACTTAATTTTTATTTCTTCAAACTTGTTAATGTACCCAAATGCATTACACAGTCTAGGCTTCAAGTTTTTTGACTACTCCACTGATGATCTGGATAATGTAATTGTTAGCTTTCTCTTGGTTGCATTTACTTTCACTACATACAATAAACAAGCATTCTCCTAAATTTGTTGCAGGATTTTGGGACATGTACGATCCAGAGGGATATTCTCTTTGGTTCTGCGATTACAAGTACGACGATGAGAATACTGTTTCGTTTGTGACTTTGAACAAGGTTGGTGGCTTTCTCCAGCGGATGGATCTCGCACGTAAGTATGCTTTCGGGAAGATGTTAGTGATTGGATCCGAACCTCCATTTAAGGTGAAGGGATTGTGGCTGTTCCGTGGGCAAGAGATCCCAACGTTCGTCCTGGACGAGTGCTATGACATGGAACTGTATGAATGGAGGAAGGTGGATATATCAGACGAGGCACAAAAGGAACGCGTGAACCAGATGATTGAAGATCATGAGCCTTTTGAAGGAGAGGCTTTGTTGGACGCCAAATGCTTCAAGTGATGAAGCAATTATCTCAAGGGGTGTTGTTTTAGTGTCTTTTCTAGAGTTCCAAATATCATCATCATATATCATCATCATATATCATCGTTTACTAGTCCTTATTTCCATCGAGTGTGATTAGACAGATATACCCCTCCCAAAGGGGGAAAAAACAAACAGCAAGTAAAAATCTCCTTGTGTTAATTCTTCTCCTTTTTGGTTGTTCATGAAATTAAAAGTCTATGTTTCTACAGGACACTATTCAAGGCTTCGTTAGTTTAAAATGTATGAATGGATGTGTGGAAATGAAATGTTTAAAAATTATATAATTGTGGTTGATATTGATAAAGTTATTAAAATATTATATAAAAATAATAATATATTTATTTAGTTTTTGTAACTATTTTCAACAATTTTATTACATTATATAATTTTTTAGTTAGATAATTGTTATATTTTATTTTTATTAGGTAAATTCAATAAAGGTTAATTTAATTTTATTATGAATAATATGCTTAACGATTTTCATAAAATTATATAACATTAATTGGAGAAGAATTAATTAAAATAAAATAAAATAATTATTACAATTAAATTATGTTAATAAACTTTTTAGGAAGTTAAAAAATTCCAGTTAACTAATTAATAATGCTAAAGTTATTATTAGCTAATTAATTAATAATTTTAATAAATAAGTAATTCCATTCTATTAATAAACTTTTATTTGAATTAAATGTATATTTAAATAATTTATTATAATTAACCAATTAATGGAATTAATTTTGGTAAATCGAGATGAATTAGTTAATTAATTATCATATTTACAATAAGATTAGGAATAAAAATGAATAACAAATTAGGAGAGAGAGAAAAGAAAAAACACACTTTTTTTTTTTTTTTTTTTAAGAATGGTTTAGAAAATTGGATGGATATGCAAATGATGTTTAGAAAACTCCCACCAAACACTTATTTTGGAGAGATTATCAATGAAATCTAAGAATGTCCAATTACAAAAACAAATTATTAGTTTTTTATCTCCCAATATCCATCCATTCCAATAATAATTTCTGCTTTTACTTTATTACGTCTGCATGGACGTGTTTTAAAATCATGAGGTTGACGACGATATGTAATAGGCTAAGGCAGACACTATCTGCTAATGGTGGGTTTGAGCTGTTACAATACACCATCTCCTCCATTCTTTTAACTCACCGTATAGAACAGTTGATTTGTCATCTAACTGATAGAGTTTCCAACCTTTTCGGGTGCAAAAAGCAATGATCATTTTCATAGTATACATTCTGGCCATGGGTACAAACATTTCCGTACAATTAATTACATACTCTTGTGTGTAGCATTTTACCACCAATTTTGTTTTGTATTTATCAACTTCTACTGAGTCATTTAGCTTGGTCTTATAAAATCATTTTACTCCTATTTTCTTTGCTCAAGCAGATAGAACAACCAAGTTCCATGTTTGATTTTTTTTCAATGGAGTTAATTTCTTCATCCACAGCCAATTTCCTTCTTGGGCATTTGACAACTTCCTCAAAATTCACAGTCTGAAATCATCAAGAATGTCATATTTCCTTCCCCCTCTTCAGATAAACCCTCACCAAAATCACAATCTACTAACCATACTGGTGTAATATCAATTTCTCCCCTCCCTTATTGTAAACAACCACTCAAGTAGTTTCAAGGTGCATAAGCCCTTATAGTCGAGAGGACCATAACGATAGTGCCAAAGTGTTGAATGATTAGTATTTGAAATTTAGTGGCATCTTCCTTCATTTGTTGTGGTAGATAGTTCAGCAAGAAAAATGAGTAGTCGGTTTGCACTCATAATTGACTTTGTCATTTTTACTTTTTGTTGATGATAAATTCTACATACACCATCTTTAAACAACACTCCTCCTTTTTCTTGTAGGTGTCGAATGCTCAAGAGATTATTTTTTAGTTTAAGTTCCCAATACACATTACTAATAGTGTAACAAACCTCATGCAAAGTTAATTCCACTAAACCCTTTCAAGTAACTTTCATGCTTGTATTATTTCCAAGTTTGACCGTGTGAGAAAAGTTATTGTCTAAGCTTGAAAACATAGCTTCATTTGTACACATATGGTTTGAGCAACTAAAATCTAATAACCAAGCATCACTCCTTTTTGTTTCGATAAGTCATTAATAGCATTTCATCCTCTTTCAACTCTGCATAATTCAATTCTATTCACTCTTGGACATTCATATTAAAAATGACCTAAGTTGATAAGGCAACCCTAATCCTTAGCCCAACGATCCAGCTTTTGTTGAAGCAAGAACCCTTGAATCAAAGTAATTAACACCCCATATACGAAATTTGGATCAACCAAGAGATAAGGCTAGAATTAGATTACCTCTTACGATCGAAGATCTAGATGCAATATTTGGAAACCTTGTTCTAAATTGAGTCACTCCACAATCGAACTTGATCAAGGCTTGACTGAATGGCTCGGGTGCAATTCTACCCCAAGAATTGCTTGAAACTTAGAAATGACAAATATGATGCTTGGATTTCTAAGGGAAACATCTCAATTTGAGATCTGAATTACATTCATCCACGAATCTGATTTTTACATAACATATTGTGGGTATTTATAGTCTCTCGACAAAAGACGTTTGTGGCCGGGATTCAATCCCGATCCCCTTTAATCTCCAAAAAAAATACGAAGTCAATTTTGACCATTTGACCATTGCAAAGTGAAAACGAAAAGACAATAAAATCTTCCAACCAACATTGATATGTTTGAGTGGTTAAGGAAACAAATTTGAAATCTATTGGAGTTCAAACCCTATTGTTGAGAAAGTTGCCGACTTTATCAGCTTCTAATTCTAGAAATGATGGTTGAATCAAGTCGAATAAAAAAGTTGCCGACTTTATCAACTTCTAATTCTAGAAATGATGGTTGAACCGAGCCGATCCAATTTTGTAGATGAAGAATGAATGTTTGTTGAATCTTTTTCGCCTTGGATCGTTTAATAGGTTCATTTGGAACACCATGATTCTTATCATTTTTCCCCACTTCAAAAGGATTCGTCCTCGAATCAGAAAGTTGCCGATTTTATCAGCTTCTAATTCTAGAAATGATGGTTGAACTGAGCCAATCCAATTTTGTAGATGAAGAATGAATGTTTGTTGAATCTTTTTCACCTTGGATCGTGTAATAGGTTCATTTGGAACATCGTGATTCTTATCATTTTCCCCCTTTTCAAAAGGATTTGTCCTCGAATCAGAAAAATCATCACTGAAAAGTCTACGAGAAGATCAATTTTATATGCATTGTTATTAATTCTTTCAAGGACTTGATAAGGGCCACCCCTCTTGGATGTAACTTTGTCTTCCGTTGAGATGGGAATCGCTCCTTGCGAAAATGTATCCAAACCCAGTCACCAGATTTAAAAATGATTTCTTTCTGTCCTTTGTTAATCCTTAAAGCAACTTTGAAATTTTGGTTCTCAATTCTCTCCTTCACCTCATTGTGCAATGTTTTGATCAAGTCTGCCTTGTGACTGCGTCACTCACAAAAATATTAGAAGGAATAGGGAGCAAATCAAGAGGCGTAAGTGGATTAAATCCATAAACAACTTCAAAAGGAGAACAATGAGTGGTATTATGAATTGCTCTATTATATGCAAACTCTACAAATGACAAGCATTCATCCAAGACTTAATATTCTCATAAATAATAGCCCTAAGCAATACTCCTAATATTCTCTATTAACCACCTCAGTTTTGTCCATCCGTTTGAGGATAACATATGGTTGAAAACAACAATTTGGTACCCAATTTACCCACAGTACTTTTCAAAAGTGATTTAGAAATTTAGCATCTCTATCCCTAACAATTATTTTAGGGATTCCATGTAATCTTACTACTTTCTTCAAAAATAAGCCAGCAACATGTTTTGCATCATCCGTTTTGTTGCATGTAATAAAATGAGCCATCTTATTAAATCTGTCTACCACAACAAAAATACTATCTTTATCCTTTGTAGTGTGCGGTAAACCAAGAACCAAATTCATAGATATATTACTCCAAAGTTCGTTAGGTACATTCAAATGAGTGTACAATCCATTTGGTTGTGATCTAGATTTGGCTTCTTTGCATTAAAAGCATTGACTAACTTATGAACATCGTGCTTCATTTTCGGCCAAAAGAAGTGTTCATGCAACATATTATAAGTTTATTGATCCCAAAATGTCCCATTAAGCTACTACCATGTGCTTCTTTTACAAGCAAATCTCTGATAGAGCATTTAGGAATACAAAGCTTACTTTCTTAAATAAGAAATCATGAAACACATAATAATCATTCACATCTGTTTTTGTAAGACAAAATGCATAAATAATTCCAAAGTCTTGGTCATCTCGATATAATTCTTTAATATGCTCAAATCCAAGAATTTTTGCACTAAGAGGAGTAAAAAGATGGTACCTTCTAGATAATGCATCAGCTACCACATTATCCTTACCTTGCTTATATTTGATAACATATGAAAATGTTTCAGTAAACTCTACTCACTTTGCATGCCTACGGTTCAGTTTGCTTTGACCCTTAAGATACTTCAAGGTTTCATGATCAGAGTGAAGCACAAATTCTCTGGGCCATAAGTAGTGTTGGCACCTGTGCGAACCAAAGTAAACAATTCTTTATCATAGGTAGGATGGTTCAATACTGCCCCATTTAGTTTTTCACTAAAATACATTACGGGTTTTCCATCTTGCATCAAAACAGCACCTATGCCCAAACCACTTGCATCACACTCAATTTCAAAAGTTTTATCAAAGTTACGCAAGACAAGTAATGGTACATTGGTTAATTTATTCTTAAGCTCATTGAATGCATTCTCTTGCATATCTCCCCATTTAAAACACATTCTTTTTCACTAAGTCATTTAATGGTGCAGCTATGGTGCTAAAATCTTTTATAAATCTTCTATAGAAGCTAGCTAACCTATGAAAACTAGGAACTTCACTTGCATTTTGTGGTGTTGGCCAATCCTTGATTGCTTTAACTTTCTCTTCATTAACTTCTACTCCATTTTTACCAACTATGAAGCTAAGAAAGTTAACTTTTTTCATGCAAAAACTACCCTTATTAAAATTAGCATAAAGTTTCTCTTTTCTAAGTGTAGTCAAAACTAACTTAACATGCTCCGCATGCTCATGCAAATTCTTTGAATAAATTAAAATATCATCAAAATACACAATAACATGCTTTCCTAAATATTCTCTCAAAACGTGATTCATCAAGCGCATAAATGTACTAGGAGCATTAGTTAACCCAAAAAGCATAACAAACCATTCATACAATCCAAACTTAGTTTTGAAAGCGGTTTTCCATTCGTCTCCTACATGCATTCTAATTTGATGATATCCAGTTTTCAAGTTAATCTTTGTAAGTAAACATGAACCATGCAATTCATCAAGCATATCGCCTAGCTTAGGAATAGGATGTCGATACTTTACTGTGATTTTGTTGATGGCTCTACAATCCACGCACATGCACCACATTCCATCTTTCTTCGGCACCAATAAGATTGGTACAGAACATGGACTCAAACTCCGTATATAGCCCTTTTCCATGAGCTCCTCTACTGGCCTTTGAATTTCTTTAGTCTCAGTTGGGTTGGCTCTATAAGCTGGCCTATTAGGAATGACTGCCCCTGGAATAAAGTCTATTTTATGTTCAATATCTCTAATGGGAGGTAGTCCTTTAGGGACTTCATCTTGGAATAGGTCATCCAATTCCTGTAAAAGAGATTGAAACATACTAGGGAAAGACAAATTGTTATCGTTAGAGACCAAACATCCTTCGTTGTACACAAGTACAAAGATGGTTTTTTGTGAGGACATTGCCCTTCTAACCTCTCCAACTCTAGCCAAACAACTCACATTCTTTCTTTTTTTTTTTTTTTTTCAATTTCATTCTTTTTTTCACTATGTTTTTCTCTTTGATTTTTCTCTCTTTTTTCACTCAACTCTTGTTTTTCTTTCAACTCTTTTTCCGAAAACTCTTTTTTTTCTTCCAACTTTAATTGTGAGTAAGAGTGATTTTTCTACCATCTTTTACAAAAGAATACCTATTCAAATAGCCATCATACATAACCCTCCTATCAAATTGTCATGGTCGGCCAAGCAATATGTCTCTAGCATGCATTGGTAAAACATCACAAACAACTTCATCTTTATATTTTCCCAAAGTAAAAGATATTAAAGCTTGAGAAGTTACCTTCATTGTTCCACTGTCATTGAGCCATTGAAGTTTGTAAGGTTTAGGATGGTGTTGGGTTGGACTTAGCAACCTTTTGATCAGTATGGTACTTCCAACATTGGTGCAGCTTCCACTATCAATTACAAGACTACAAGGAGTCCCCTTGACTAAACATCTTGTGTGAAATAGGTTGTCTCTTTGATCATCAACATCATTCTCTGTAACTTGAGTTTTAAGAAGTCTTCTGGTAACAAGTACTAAATGACTCCCATCTTCCAGTTCCTCCTCATTCTCCTGGATTTCTTCTTCAACTAGCTCCTCCTGGTCACTTTCCTCACTATCTGTGACAACTTGTCCATTCTTGATGATCATGACTCTCTTTTTAGGACAATCGCAACTAAGATGTCCAATTCGTTGACATTTCCAACATTTGATGTCTCTATTTCTTTCTCGAATCTCCTTATATTCCTCTGCTTTCTCTTTACCCTTGGAGGTCTCAACTTTGTTCTTTTTGTCAAGATCATACTTGCCTCCAACTTTGAAATCTATCTTTACAATATTTGCATTCTTTTTCCAAGTGTTGAAAGTAGTAGACTTTGAAATATCATACCTTTTGGAGTTCTCCTTCTCCCAAGCTAGTTGCCCTTCAATTTTGATAGCAAGGTGTAACAATTCTTGCATATCAAAGTACACTTGCCTATCCACTTGATGAGCAAGTTGTCAGTTTAACCCACCAAGGAATCTAACCATTATATCTTCCTCATCTTCATCAATACATGCTCTATTCATAAGGGCCTCCATTTCTTTGTAATATTCTTCCACACTTTTGGATCCCTGTTGCAAAGTATAGAGTTTTTGCTTGAATACTCGATAATAATGCTTAGGAATGTACCTTTTTCTCATTAATGTCTTCAATTCCTACCACGTTTTAATTGGTTCTTCATAATTTCTCCTCCACTCTAATTTCAAAGATGTCCACCATATAATGACATAATCATAAAATTCAGCCACAACAAGCTTCAACTTTCTTTCTTTACTGAAATTGTTGCAATCGAAAACATGCTCAATTGCTCTCATATTGCAAATACTCCTCTGGATCAGATCTCCCATAGAAAGTTGGAATTTTTAGCTTTACTCCCCCGACTCCTCTTTCTTCTCCTCTCTCATACTGGTACTCTCTCTCAATTCTTTTTGGTACTAAAATTTCTCTACCCCTTCTTCTGACTCTTCCTCTCCCTCGACTGACATCTCTCCCTCCCCTAGGACTATGTCCCGCTAAAAGGGTGACATTGTCATCTTCTTCATTTTCAACTCCTTCATTCAAGAGTACTTCCCTCCCTTGAAGATTACCTAAGGCTATTTCAATTCGCTCCATCCGATCTGTCAATGTACTAATAACTTGATTCAAACAAGTAATTGTTCCGACTTGTGCTTCTCTCCACCTAGCTTCATTGATCTCTCTTCCATTTCCTCCGTCTTGGTTCATGATTGTACAACCAGTAGTGGAATATGTTTAGGACCTTACACACTCAACTCACTAATTTTACACTCAGGGACACTCGTGTTTATACACACAAAGGTAGGCTGTTTGGGAAAGTGACTAAATTATGATCAAGGTAGGCTAATATATCGGTAAAGCAATTCTGATAGTAGCAAGCTATTCAAGGGAATCAAGAAAAATTGATTATGAAATAACAACAAAATAAAACAAGAAGTGAACAAACAAATAAGGGACACGAAGATATTTTTTTATAGAATTGCACATTGAAAAAAAAAATCCAAAATTAAAAAAGACGTGAAGAGTTTAAGAACCATCTAACTCTCCTTTTACAGAATTTGGGAAATTTAGAAGTTATCTTCCAGCGTAGATTATGAGAAAAAAAAAATATACCAAACACAACGGTTCTAGATTTAGATGGATTAAGAAAAAGATGTGAATCGAAGTTTATTTAATCTTCAAATAAACATGCAAATGATCTAAAAAAAATGATAAAGATCGTTTATAATCATAATCGTTGAAAAGATGTTTCTTTTTCAAGATCTAAACATGATCTTTAAGAAGAAAATGATAACAAGGTGAAAAGTTGATGATTAATGGCGAAAATGACAGCAAGAAAATAAATGGACAGATTCAAAGAAAAGATAAACAATGCCATAAACAAAGATAAAATCAATTGTAGAGTCGGCCACAAAGATGTAAACCTACCCTCGGATACCAAATTGATAAGGCAACCCTAATCCTCAGCCCAACGATCTCTGATACCAAATTGATAAGGCAACCCTAATCCTCAGCTCAACGATCCAAGTTTTATTGGAGCAAGAACCCTTGAATCAAAGTAATTAACACCTCCGTATACAAAATTTGGATCAACCAAGAGATAAGGCTATAATTAGATTACCTCTTACAATCGAAAATCTAGAAGCAAGATTTGGAAACTTTGTTCTAAATTGAGTCACTCCACAATCAACTTGATCAAGACTTTACTGAATGACTTGGGTGCAATTCTACCACAAAAATTGCTTAAAACTTAGAAATGACAAATATGATGCTCGAATTTCTAAGGGAAACGTCTCAATTTGAGATCTGAATTACATTCATCCACGAATCTGATTTTTACATAACATATTGTGGGTATTTATAGTCTCCTGACAAAAGACGTTTGTGGTCGGGATTCAATCCCGATCCCCTTTAGTCAATTTTGACCATTTGACCATTGCAAAATGAAATGAAAAAAACAATAAAATCTTTTAATAAATGTTGATACGTTTGAGTGGCTAAGGAGATGAATTTGAAATCTATTGTGTAGGTTCAATGGATACTACGAGTAAATTTTTTCAGGGTAAATTGAAAATTTCTACAATTTTCTTTTCTAGCGTATCTTCTCCATTGCTTCCCATATTGTTGGACATCATCATCACTTTTGTAAAATAATAAGTGATACTTTCATCCTTCTTCATCTTTAGGATCTCAAATTCTCTCCTTAATGCATTAAGAAGAGATTTCTTCACTTTTGGTTTCCACCAAACTATCACTTCATTGAATCCCAAACAATCTTGGTTATGCGACAATTCAAGATTTGTTCAAAGAGAGTACGATCAATTACCTAGAAGAGGTAATGTTTTACTTAGTGATCTTTGAGTCTAGCATCATCAAGGTGCACCTTTTGTGCCTCAGTCAACATTGTTCCTTCCACAGGTTCTAACAAACCAATCTCCACCACACTCCATAGACCCTTTTCTCTGAGCAAATTTTACATCATCTCACTCTAGTAATCATAGTGACCATCGATGTGAGGAATTTTCGTTAAAGTTTTATCTTCACTCATACTCTTTATATTTGATCACTCAAAAATTGCTACTCTTCAAAGCGAGTGGTGGCTTTGATATCAATTATAAGGGTTTGACAGAATCATGACTAAGCTAGAAGCATAAACAATTGAAGTTTCAGATGATAAGACATGAGAGGCACAACAAGTCCATTGGTAAGCTTAGGTGCTCGGTTACATGAAAAATGCCAAAGAATAAAAAGTTTCATTGTACTACTATTATACTAATTCAATTTGACTAGTATACCACTTATTTTCAAGTAAAAGTTTGATTGTTGCTTTTTTTTTAATATGATATTTTTTTTAAAATTTCAATTATTTATGTTTATATTGTTTCTATTTTTAATTCTTCTCGTTAATAATAATTATTAATATTGACTACTAAGAAAAACTAAAAAAAAAAAAAAAAAAAAAAAAAAAAAAAAAAAAAAAAAAAAAAAAAAAAAAAAAAAAAAAAAAAAA
>NW_019268570.1:1252682-1256892 GCF_002738365.1 Cucurbita moschata
AAAAAAAAAAAAAAAAAAAAAAAAAAAAAAAAAAAAAAAAAAAACTTAAACATATTTTTTATATAATATATTTATTGAAATTTAAATCAAAATTTAATTGTGAAAAATTGTTTTAATTTTTGATTTAATGAAAAGAAATTAACAACAATTAATATTTTAATTTAAAATTAACACATGCAAGTAATTAGAGAACTAAACAGATATTATTTGTTTAAAATTTCGAGGGGTCTAGTTTTAGAACATTTTTGTCGCTTGCACAATTTATTTATAAATTTAAAAACCCTATTTCGGTCTAGGGTGGACTTTCGCATATAGTTTTTATAATTAGTTCAAACGGACACTTATCCGATCAACTTTTTCAAATAAAATTAATGTGTTTGTGTCATCGGAAAGAAACGATTTAAACGAGATACCATCTTTGGAAAGGATTTCCACAATTTCCAACACATTTGCTAGGGTCATATGCACCCAGGTAGTCAGAGGTCGCACTGCAGCTACCATTGCTAGCCACGAAAGAAGACCAAAATTGATCTATGCTTCACCCATTTACCCAAGTCACGCCTTTGCCCTTTTTTTTTTTTTTTGCATGTCCAATGCTACTAAGTCAGTTTTTGAAGGGCTTAAAACATACGCCTTCTCGTAGATTTGTATTTAACGCACTCTATTGGGTGTAAAATAGCTTCATTTCTCCATTTAATTCAACTTTATAAGACTATAATTTTGATGAAAAATCAATTGTGACATTTCCATCTCCAATTAGATAATGAGACCGCCATCAATTCACGTTGATACTTTGTAACAAATGCATCGAATTCTTCAGCCCAACTATGACACTCAAAATGGTTTTGGTATTGGTCCTAATCTTAATAGGATGGATTTCTCTTACACAAAACTCTGCATTGCTCGCCCTCTGACCTAATGTACCTTCTATTTATTTAAGAAAGCATGAAGTATATGACTCTTTGTATTCACTTGGAGAGCCACATCTTGAAGATTTGTCATATATCATAGAGAGTTTCATGAAAGTTACAAAACTACCAAAGTTTCGGTCTGAGCGGGAACCATTAGTGATAATTTTTTCTCCCAGAGCATTGTAATCATAAGACGCTTTGATGAATGGACCTCGTGATGTTCTTCCAAAGTTGTTACCTCCATGATACATGTAATAATATTAAACACGTCACTAGATTGAAAAAATCTTGCCATAGCAAATGCTACATCTTCTGCAGTAATTTTTAGTAAACATCTTTGGACTCTTAGGATGGTTAGGAGCAAAGCAATCACAATAGAATCCATTTTACATGATCTATGGAATGTCAATATTGAGAGATTAAGCCATTTGAGCACACCAATATCATTATGCTTACTCCATAAGAAGGTGTCATCACCTTTCCATACTCATTCTCTATTTGAGCTAAGATTATTGACCCTCCATGTGATGAAAGAGGGTGACTTGTTTACACATATTCTCTATTGGTGTGAAAGTTTGTGTTTCATTCGTGTACACTTGGTTGTTAGTTCGTAGTTGGATTCCCGATATATTGTGCAATCATAGAGGAAGTCCTCCATAGTTCCACTCGCCACACACGTAAGGACCAATCCACGTGACAACGTAAAGTTGAGCATCTTGATAACATCTCTAGATCTTAATATTGGGGCTACTTACTGAGAAATACCAAACCACGTTTATTATTTTTCTTGGCAAAGATAAGACTCCCATATACGAATGACAATGTCAGTTGTAGAGGTCGTGAAAAAATAGCCTAAGGAAATGTTTAAAATTTTACGTCAAATGCATGAATGAAATACTCGACTGATATGAGAAATAAGGAGGAGGTAGGCATAAACATGAGGTATCCCGAGGTTGCCGAGAGAGAACGAACTTAACCGAGACTCAGGTTAAGCTCCGTCTCGGAACCTTGTGGGGTTAGGAGTAAAGCATCCCGAGGTTGACGCATCTTGTTGGGCGTGAAGAAACATTGGGAACCAAAATAGCTTTCTTCGAAGCCGTTTCTTGTCCCGTCCCCCCGCCCCGGCATAGCGCTTCGCTTTCGGGGATTCGGAAGAATACACACACTTCTCCCTTCTTCATTGATCTGGAGGAAAAGGAACCGTCTACCTGTTGGGAAGCTAGACATTAAGTAAGTGGCTTGATGAGGATAACTAAGCTGACACGTCGGAGTTGGCTGCTGGCACAACTGGGTGGTGCCTTACCGCACCGAAGGTGAACGCGCGGTAGCTTTCGTGGTGGTGCTTCAGGATTCCAATGTACTGCACCCAAGATCAGAACGAGCTTACCGGCGGACCATTGCCGTCCCATTCTTGAGTGAGCTGGAGCGCAGCCATCTTAGCCACTGAACTAGCTAGAAGCTATTGCTTCGGGTCGAAGCACTAAAAGAAAAGGACCAGGAAACACGGCGGTATAGGAACCACGGGACCCCACCACTAGTCTAGTAAAGGGAAAACAAAAGTGCGCTCCTGCACACCAGCTGAAAAAGCCCTGTACCCTTTGAATGAATAATAAAGTCAGCTTCATAGTTCCAACCTAGATAAGGCTTTTTGATGCCCTTTTTTTAGGTTGGGTTACTGGATACGGGATCCTCGTAGTAGGCTGGAACAACATCCAGCCGAGAGAGAACGAGCTTGCCGGCGGACCATTGCCGTCAAGCTCAGGACGGAGCTTAACCTAAGAAGGATTTTTTTGTCTTTTTCTTTTTTTGGGTTTAAAAATAATTAAATTTGATGTAAGAATCAATGGTGGAAATTTAGGCCACGCGTCCTTTTGAAAGAAAAAAAGAAAAAAAGTGAATAAAAAGAAATTAAAAAAGGAGCGCAGACAATTATTACCAGACATTGTGAAACATGCGGTGAGGGGTGGGTGTTGCGCCGACTTAAAAGCCAAAAAGAAAATAGAAAAATGAAATAAAGGGAACTGTGAAAAGACAAAAAAGACCCTAAGCGGTGCGTTGCTATAAATCAAAGCAAAATACAAAGAATGGTTTCTTCATCCTTCGTGAAACTCTGCGAACCCTAGCTCTCAGATCTGAACGCAACCTCATTCCAACGCCATGGCGAGCTTTGACGAAGCCCCTCCCGGCAATTCCAAAGCTGGAGAGAAGATCTTCAAGACCAAATGCGCTCAGTGCCACACTGTCGACAAAGGAGCTGGTCATAAGCAAGGTCCTTCTTTCTCTTACTCCATTAGGCTCTTCTTATTCATATGTAAGAATTTCTTTGCGATTGGAGATCGTTTGGTCTCTGTTGGTAATATGAACGAATCCAACCGTCTTCGGGGATCGTGACGCTGGTTTGAGCTAGCTTGAACCGATCTGATTGTTCTCTCTCTCTTTCTCTCCCCTCCCCAGCGCACTAGGTTTATAATAGTTAGTATCGGCCTTGATAAACACTTTTCGTGGAATCTCGATTGTTCTTGTCCGAGAAGGAAACCCCTGAAGGCATATATATATATATATATATTTTTTTTTTTTCTTTTTTCTTTTTTGGTTATTTGATTTGATGAAACGAATTTTAACATTTAGAAACGTAAACTATTATAGAAGCAATTACTAATATATCATATTTATATCTTTTTAAGTTGTGGTTTTTTAGAAATTGTTATCATCTATTAACTTGGTATGATAAGGTGGTATGTTTTTGTTTGATGTGATAGACATTGTTCAATATAAATTCTGATCGAGGTTAACGTTTAAATCTACATTTATCTGTGTCCATTTTTTGTATATTTGCTATTGTGGTTCTAGCTGCTATTCTTGTTATCTTATTTGTTATGATGATCAAGTTTTAACATCTCAACCTGGATGAAAATGTTGGGGTCTCAATTTAACAGAGATAAATGACCATTGAAGTATCGACTAAATGTCGGATGTAAATTTCTGGCTAAGTTACAAACAATGAATTCTAAAGAAAAAAAAAACATCGTGGAAATCAACATTTTTGAACTTTTAAAACAAGTTAAAATGACTATTTGACATTTTTTTTCCTCTTTTTCTCTTTTTTTTTATTATAAATTTTTATGTTTCATGGTTTTTTTTTAAAATTGTATAATGGAAATGATGAATCACCCCTTTTGTTGATGTCAAATCCATGGATGTGGAAATATCGATGGAAATGTTGAGTCGATGGAAATTTAGTTTACTGATAATGATTATATTTGACACTTTTAATTGGAGTAGAATTTGATCTCACCCCC
>NW_019268570.1:1257982-1275533 GCF_002738365.1 Cucurbita moschata
GTCATGGGGTAAAAATCGGCTCTTCTTTGTTAGTATTTAAGTCGACACTAAAACTAGCAACGTCACTTGGATCTTGCAGGTCCCAATTTGAACGGGCTATTTGGACGGCAATCTGGTACAACTCCTGGATACTCTTACTCCGCTGCCAACAAGAATATGGCTGTGATATGGGAAGAGAAGACATTGTATGATTACTTGCTTAACCCCAAGAAGGTAGATACTCTCTATTTCTTAACACTTCTTAACGTATGGCATTTGATTTAGAGTTGGTTTATTTCCCTCAGTTTTCCAGATATCTTACTTGCTGAGTAAGTGATAGTAATTGTGAACACACACCTAAATAAGCATTGCCATGTTCTGTACTTGCTATCGGTAGCCTTGTTCTTCATAATACTTGTCCAACTGAGCAACAACTGATGAAATATTTTGGGCTCTTCGATCAACATGTCCCACCTTTTACCATCTTCTCCCTGGAGCTTTATTGAAGTACTTTTTTTAAACATTTCAAATAGCTTCAATTAAAAGTTATCCATGGAATCTTGCACCTTTTCTACTTTAATATAGTCAAAACAAAGCCTCCCCCCACTTGGAGTTTCAATCTTGATTTAAGCTAGAATCAAAAGCACCTTTAAAATTTCTCTCTTATATCTGAATATGCTTCAGACAATCTAGCATGTTAATATTTTTTTTTAGCACATTGAGTTTCATGATTTTCTCCAATTGCTTCTTAAGTCTCCATTAATAGAAAACACACTGTTCTCAACATAACCTAATGGTGAACCTGCACATTTGGGCATTAGTTGCGTTCCCCCCCTTTGATCTTTTTTGTCCTCCTTTTGTGGCTGGGTTCGTCCCGAGTCCTGTTCTCTTATTGGAAATCCTTGTTCACCCATAAGTTTCAATGGCTTTGGTTGGTGGAAAATTTGGTCTCTTCTTTTGCCACTCTTATTTCATGGACATAATTACGAAGGGAGCAAAAATTTCTTCTCTGCTCTCAGTTTGGCATGAAAGATATTCAAAAGCTTCCAAAGAAAGTGAAATAATCTTGGTGGTAACTTCTGAGTGGAAGTATCAACTCTTGCTACATCATTTATAAAATGTGTCTTTAGAGCTGTATTTCACCAGGTTGGTCTTCTATGTCGGAGTCCCTAGGTAATCTCCCTTTTCTGGAAACTTGTAATGGCACTACTACTCAGATGTGGTTGGTTCTTGACCTCCTTCCCTTAAAGACACTAAAGTCCTTTCTCTTTGTTCATTGAAGGTCATTCTTTCAAAAGTGAAAAGGTTTTGTGCATCAATGAATTGTGGGTTATTTTTGGCTTTTATGGCTCAAAGGGAAAGGAACACCACCGTTGTTTATAGCAACGGAAAACTCATGTTTGGCTCATGGCTTTTAATTGAATCACCGCTGTATATTATCCATTTAATATGTTAAAAGTAAAATTATACATTAAACTTTGTTGAATATATCATAATATTTCTCTTTTGTAATAGATAAGGAATATCTAAGTAAAATAATACCATTATCAGGCCTTAATCTTTTTGAATAATTATTTTGAAATATAAATATTTAGTTACTTCTCAAATTGTTGGTATGAGTTTTTTAGCATATGAATCTTTGTTTAATAGTGTTCTTAACTCTTATGCTTGCTATGGTTTTGAGGAATGCGAAGTTGTCAATTTTGAGTGCTCTCAACCCTATGAATTTTGTAGACGTGATTTATTTATGATCAGTTTTTCTGTTGAACTTGACATTTACTTGCATAATAGATGTTCTAACAAAAATTTGGATGTCTATTAATCACACAGTATATACCCGGAACGAAGATGGTTTTCCCAGGGCTGAAGAAACCGCAGGATCGTGCCGACCTTATTGCTTATCTGAAGGAATCAACTGCTTAATGATACGGTGGTTCCGCCTGTCTAGAATTTGTTCACACCCTTTTTACTCCCTTCATTAAATAAGAACATTTGAGGAAAATTAGATGGAAATTTGGAGGTCACGTACAAAGTAATTCTCTGTCAGACAGATTTGTCTGGTGAAAATCACAAGAGTTCCCTTTTTTTCATTAAATTCTTATTTCCCTGCGCTATACATCATTTGCAGAGTTCATCCATTTGTAGCTTACTTTATTGGTTTGTGAACATAACTGCTAAACTTTTTGGTAAAGCCGGTTATGGCAATCTTTTTTCATAATAATAGCACGCTTGTTAGAGCCTATCAATTCATTCAGCAATGCTTTATTAGGAAGAATACGCTTGGTGGATATAATTTTGGTATTTTTGCAATGTAGTCTTGAATATCTTGATGTTAGTATGCATCTTTTTTACGTTCAAATGATTCACATGGGCACTTCCTCTTCTATTATTTAGTTAACTTGCCTTGTCAACAACTAAAATATCAGGAGACATGACAGGAATTTGCCTCCATGAATTGACAAGACAGGTAGAGAAAAGTAGTAAGGATTCAGTTGTAGCATCTACTCTTCGTGAAATGACTAATCATAAAGTTGTATGGTTCCCACTTCTTTAGGGATGGCTCTCCATGAGGGAAAATTGGTATACCTAAATAACTTTGTAGTTGTCTCAACAAATGTGTTTAACCCAGTAGGTAGAATTTCAAAGCTGTCTCAAAACGAAATCAGTTTCTATCAAGGTGTATGGGTTTGGAAGGTTTACAATGATCCTGTATTAGAACATGTGAACATTAAAGCCTTCTAGGTTTAACGAATACAATGCCGACTAACCTACTGTTTATTTGATAAGAATTATTTACGTAAATTAAAATATATATTTGTTATAATTAAAGATGAGTTTTTTTTTTCTATTTTACCTCAAGATAACTATCATTCTATTTGTCTACGTAGTTCTATAATTCTCATCAATATATATAGAGCATGTAAGTATTTGTTAAAATTTACGTCAAATCTTATTAATATACAACCACCTTACCTTAGGTTATATTCATTGGATTGCGTAAACAATTTCTAAAACTCATAAAAAAATTATTGGCATTTAGTTTATTAATATCATTTGATAAAATAAGACTTAAACCTCTTCAAATTACATCTCTTCAATAAAACTAAATCTGTGTTTTTAACTGATCCCGTCTTTTTGGAGGTTGAAATTTTCATAGGTTTTGTGAGATATTGTCATAGTGTCTATGTGGCCTGCGGCCATGACCACATCACGAACTCTGCTTTCCATGCTTTCCATGTTGTAGTTGTCGCATCCCTTTCTACTTGAAAAATAAAAAATCAATTGTGTTTTTCTTTTTTCGTCAATGTGACCAACTTTGCATGTACAAGTAAGAGATACTTCTACTAGCCTCTAGCATCGTAGCCACAAAGTCTCTCATCATGAGCCTTAAGACAACAGACGACCTCTTCAACTGACATGTTCTCGAGGTCATAGAACTACTCGATGGAGGTAACGATCTACATGAATCTCGGAGGAACTTTTTTATGACAAAAATCTCGTCTGCCTTGTCGCTTAACAAACAAATGTCAGTGAAAATCATCATTAACTTCATAGCTAAGTCATCCACTGACTTACCATCCTTCTTGTGGATAGCCTCAAATCGTTCTTCAAGGTCTGTACCTTAATTTTCTTGACCTGTTTTGCTCCCATATGCATTGTTCACAATGTCTCTGACGTTGCCTTGGATGAGTCCTTCTCTGCCAACTTGAGAAGGACGTCTTTTTTTACTGCTTGGTAGATGGTAGGAAGAGTCATCCTATACATTTGCTCCTTGATGTCGTCATTGTGCTCGATGACATCCAACACACCTTGTGCCTGTAACTTAACACACATCTTTAGTATCCATGCTGCGTAGTTACTCTTCGTGAGTAGAAGATACTTGAGCATTATACGCTCCTTCTTTCTGCTCTTCATCATCCTCGCATCTCCTCCGACAATGTTGTTTGGTGATGACATTTATTTTGACATCCTAACTCTGATACCAAATGTTGGTTGAACAAATTACTGTTAATGGTTTATTAATCTTTTAATGTATGACTATCACATTTCATGATTCAAACGTAATGCTTAATGTTTTATGAATATGGTATTAAAAGAAATAAGGTGTCTAATCATGTCCAAAGATTTCATAATAGATAAAAGATTGTACCATACATATTTGGATTTAGGGAGTTTTCAAAGTATTTTTCAATTTTAGAGTCAATAGTTCGTGATCATTGTAGTATTAAAAGGATATGAGAGTTACAACCTTTCAATTAATCTTAAGTGTTTGATGTTTATTTTCAAGATTATAAATAATCATTAATGTTATTGCTTTCTTGCGAAGATTTTGGAGATTAAAAGAAAAGTTGTTGTTTATATTCGGACGTTAGAGTCTTTCAAGTAGCCTTGATCCAATTATTTAGTAAAGTGATTCGAATCACAAGTTTAAAAATGAATTTTCTTTATTATTGATATTGATCATCAAGGTAAATCTTTCCAAAACATTTCATAATTCTTTTCAGAACTTCTCGATGAGTTGATTTTTTTATCGCTTTTGAGATTTTTAGATAATTTAGATTAGATGAATTTCAAGAATTTCATAATAGATATTAATTGATATTAAAAAAGATGATGGTATGAATAATAATCTAATCAGCCGACCAAAATTGAAGAAATGCGCAACAAAAGCTTGAACACGAAGCCAAACTTGGACTAGACCAGTTCTTCCAACAACTCCTTAATTGGTCATTTAAATCCCATTAAATTCCCTTAGCATTAAGTGAATGACTATCACAAACCTCCTCAATTAATTGAAAGCTAACCCTTAAATGAATAAGTTAGTAATAAATAATCCATTCGTCCAATAATTTGTCCAACTATTAAACAAGGGTCTGAGTTGTAGAACCTAACTAAAAATCTTGAAAAATCAGTAGCCATAACATGAATAATTCTACATTGAATATTTTATACTCACTCATACTACGGATGGTTTATGACCCGATATTGAAGGTCGTAATACTAATGCAAACTATAAAATTAATACAAAGCTTATTACATCAAGTACAAACTATAAAGAAATGCAAGCTAGCCATGGTGGCAAGCACTTGGAAATGATGAATTATTTGGTGAATGTATGTGAAAGAAACAAAAACAGCCATTATTTCACTATAGATCCCAAGGGTTTAGAGGGGACAGACTTGATGGGAAACTTATTCACAGCCCACCGTTCGTAACAAACAAGTTTGAGAAACTTTAGTACTTAATTATAACATAAAATTCTTTAATGGAAGATAGAGCTACTGGTTTCCTGTTATGGGGCCATCCCGACCTCTCTTGAAATCATCCCAACCCCTTACCCATTGTTGCCCAGGCGGTGTTCGTGTCTCGGGTGAGGCATGTTTGTTGAGATTGTTCATCACCTTCTCTTGCACATCAGTAAATACCTACAAATAGATGCTCTAATTCTAAGATCACATATTTTTTAGTCCAAACATAAAAAGGGAAACACTAATTTGGATGCTCACAGGATTTGTCTTCACGGCTTCAGGGGGTTGCTCTTGCCCGGTTAACCACTTCCATAGATCTGGATTTTCCTGAACAACAGAAGAACACATACAGAAACTTGCAAAAGAAATAAGCAGCATCCAAAAAAGTAGTCCTCAAGATCATTTACAATAGATTTAAAAGAAAGAAAGAAAGAAAAATGAGGAACTGAAATCAGCAATACCCAGTTTCCGCAGATGGACTGAACTGAAATCACCTATTTTGGTGGTAAGGAACACTAAACTCAAACCCTTCCCCTCGATTTTACTACCCATTGTTGTAACTTTCACACTTAATGAAACTATCTCCTCCACCATTCCCTTTGTCACTAGGCATTGGCGGTTACCCTTGATTTTAATAGTTAGTGGACTAGTGCCATGAAGGCCCTATAATAGCTGGCCATGGGGATAGAAATGAGTAGGAGTCTGCGCGGTAAGGTTGGGTTGAGAAATATTATTGGACCAATCCAAAAATGATGATCCGAATGATCTAAATAGACGTCACAATCTAATCCAACCCTCTATTTTTTGTTGGGTCGAGTCGTTAGGTTGTTCATTTTTTTTAATTATTTGCAAATCTTTTGTCCTTCTGCTTCCTCCACCACCGGTTACCACTAACAAGTCCTTACTTCATCGTTTCTTCATCTGTTACCCACCTCACCTTCTCATCGGCTATACCTTTCTTCTTTCCTCCATTGCTTCTTGATCGCCTACCTTCTTACTTCTCAGACCATAAACTTGCCAAACTCTTTAGACTCTATCCTTGTCACTTCTCTCCACTTTTCATATGGCATTTACTTCCTTGAAGTCGTCCATATCACCTTTCTAACCAAGAGACAGCCAACAATCGGATTAAGATTTGGAATCTGGATTTGACACATGATGGCTCTAGTATTCTCTTAGATCCTCTGTGACATGGTCATGTTACTTATTCCTCACTTTTAAGAGTGAAGGCTATCCCCACAAACTAACAAAAGTCCTTCCAACATGTTTTGTCCTCACTTACATATACGAAAAGTCCTAGTAGATCACTCAATATAGAATTGCTCTAAGCAAACCATGCTTAATTATTTAGTTACTTTCAGTTTTTTAAGCTTTTCTTAATCATCCTATTCTCAAGATTGTTCTCCTTTGGATGTGGTATCAGTCATTCATACCCCTCCTTTACTCAAGTGTTCCACTAGGCTTCTTCTTCATCTGCCTCATGAATTCCCCATCATCTTCGATTCCACCAATAACTTCTTGTCTTAATAGATTCCCTTCCCTCCGGTACTATAGAGATTTTAAATTCATCATTCCTCTAGCATTTACTACTTTAGTGGGGCTCGACAATATCATCACAAACACCCATGTCGAACTTGAACTCTCATGTATTTCCATTGCCAACTACTCAGTCCTTTGAGCCATTGTTTGCAGCATGCCTTTAAGCTCGGCAATGTCCTTCCAGTAGCTTCCACCCTCTCTTCTAATCCCTTTTTAGTCATATTTTTCAACTCCAAGATGAACGTGCTCTAATACCAATTCATTAGGTACCTGAACACAAGATCACAACAGAAAATAGAAATATAACTATAACTATGTTGCAATATCAATGAAAATATTTCAGAGGGCTGTCTCTTTCCCAAGTCCCAAAATGGACACTCCCCAAAATGATTTACCCTCCCAGAAACTTCGAGTCCTCTTTATTTATAACCCAAACCCCCCTTCATCCAACTAATTACCACTTAACCCCTTACTATTATCTTACTAATATTTCCAATATATTCCTCACTAGTACCCTCCCATATTATACAAAAATTTGGCTCGAGAAACCCAATGTGCCATGTCATCATCTTTTCAGCGGTAAAGATATGCCAAAAGACATCCTCCTCCGGTTCGTTTCAAGTTTGCATCATATGCTGTGCTTTTCTGCAATTCAGTGACTCATCGTTTGAACAATTGTATCCAAATGTGGCTCATAAAAACCTTGAACTTGTCTTGGCCTGAAATTTTTATGCAGGTGTAAATCAACACCATAATAACAAAAGTGGATTCTTTATTGTTTTCTTTCTTGTCTCATTTCTCAGAGCTACATTCAAGCTCGGAATGGCACCACACGAGGGAGGGATAAGAATGGGATGAAGATTGACCAGCACCATCACTATCAATCTGCCCTCATTGATGAGAAGGTGACATAGAAAATCGTGGTGCAAAATTTGGGCAAATACATGACGAAAAAATATGAAACATTCCATGTGGCACTAAGGCCTCCACCCAGCTACGGATTAAAACTAACTAGGGCTAGAACACAAAACATAGAAAATAACTATAAAATATGGGCATAAGACTAGATTACCAGGTCAAGAACTTTAATTAGAGCTCTAATACCATCTGCATCCAAGGAATTGATGTGATCTTCTACCCATTTTCCAAGTACCAAATCCAATTCCAAAAACCCCCGTTGTTTGCTCCGGTACAGCAACCTGTTGAATCCAACAACCAAAAAACCTTGTCAATCGAAACAAAATTGCCAAAAATTAAGAGAAAGAAAGCAAGGGGGGGATGAAAGTTAAATGATGCAAAGGAAGTGAGATTGAACCTATTGAACAAACGCCTCTTGCTCTCTTCATCTGAGAGATCGATATCTGTGAACAAAGGATTTACAGTCGTAGAAGAGCAACGAAAACTAAAGAAACAACCATGTTGATTCTGATTGTGATTTGGTAATCGCCCTTGTAGATTCTCCAACAATATATAAGCGGTAGGCAAAAGGGGCATCGATTTGCTTCTGAAAACGGTGGAGGAGGGTTTCAGGTACAGAACTTGATGAGCTTTGAGTACAGCCCTTCTGAACGTCGCCATTCGTGTTTTGAACACTATAATAACAGGATTGGGTAAAGGAAAAGAAAATTAAAGGGCAGAAGAGAAGCTAACGTCGTATCCGGAAGAAGAGGTGGTTGGCGTCGTTGCCGTTGCCGGGAGAGAAGGGAGAAGGAATCCGGAGGAAGAATGAAAGGTGTGGAAGAGAGAAAGCGGAGAAGGGAGTCGTTGTGTGTGGTGGTTGCAGGAGCAGGAGAGAATCGAAGCAGGGGTTGTTGTGGCCTATGTCTGCCCAAAACACGAAACGGGTTATCGCCAGAGGGGGGAACGCGTAGAGAGTCTAGAGACCTAGTAATTGGGGTTTGTCCAGCCTTACCCAAATCACTGAATTTTTTAATTTTTTCTTTTAATATTTTTTTAAGCATTTTTCCTACCATCTCATTTCAAAATTTGGCGTCAGAAAAAAAATCAGATGTTTAATTTCTCACTCCAAACTAAAAAAATTAAAATGGTAGAAATATAAAAACTAATTTTTCCATATCCAAAGTTCAGAATTCAAAGTTAAATGGAGAAGTGAGATGCATATGGTTTGATGTTCCATGCACATTCAAAATTTGAATTTCAATCGCTCCTAATGTCATCGCACACGTTAGGTCATTTTACGCACCAACCAAAATTCTCCCTCTTAAATACCCAAATCTATACCCACTTTTCAAACTTTTGAAATTCTCTTTTAACCAAAGGTCGTAGTAACAACAAACTTTTGGAGTAAGGTCAGTAGGTTCCTCTTGTTTCCTTTTTATGAGCACGGAAGGATCAGCATTCTTTCTCTGGAAATCCATCTTCCTCAACTTCATATCTCGAGCCAAGCCCGAGGAGATATATATATATATATATATGAGACCATATCTCGCCTTTCTTCACCTTCAAACTTTCCCTTCCTCCCCCTGAGCTCAAACCCCTGACGAATAGAAACCAATTCATGAGAATTTGTTCATGAAGCTGGGTTTCCATCTGAAAGGAACATCAAGAGGACAAATATAAGACACATAAAGAACTATATTACGTTATTCTACCAGATTCATTTACCATATCTTTCTTCCAATGTTGACACTTTAATAGCGCGACACTGAAACATCAATGATCAACCTTAAATAAAAATTTGAACAGGAAATAATATGGATGGAATCAAGAGAGAAAATAAGGCGAGGATAAGCATCAATTTATCAATATCATATCAACAAACTTCAGGATACCATGAAACATGCTACAAGTAATAAAATTTCAAGAAACAGTCATCACAAACCCTATGACTTAAAGAGTAAAACCTCTAGTCTGCTACCAGGGAAAACTTCCAAGGTCACTTCACCAATATTGACCCTCGAATTGGATAAGGGTCAGGTCTCTTCTGCCTAAAGCCTACCACTTTTCTACTTGATATCAGGAAGATTATTCAAACAGAAGCATTTCTCCCAAATCCATACATATCAAAGATTGATGGGTCATTTGCTCAAAGAAAAGGATATTGAGAAGAATACCTTATGACAAAGGATAGTTGCTCGGTCTGCTTTCGACTTTATGCATCCTCATTTCCAACTCTGAACTCTTCCTGTTTACCTCAGCAAGCTTCGCTTCGGCAGCATACAATTTTTTCTCCAACTCCAAAGATTTCTCCTCAATTTCATATATCAAAGCATTTGCATCAGCCAACTTTTTCTGAGAAGTAAGTTCGATTTCTGCACGTTCCTCCTTTGCTTCACATAAAGCCTTTTTAAGCTGCAGAAAGAATAGGTATGAAAATTTAATCAATCTTTAAGATCTAAGATCTATTTGTATAGACATAACTTCACAATTTAGTGTCCAAATTTCAAAATAAGATCCTCTCTCTCCCATACTACAAGACTCTTCTAAACAAATACATACTCCTTAAGAATAGATACTACCCTCCCATTACTCTCTCTGTTACAACTTCTCCTACGTCACCTCACCCAATTACCAGTAGGGCTGACAAAATTTAACTCCCCCCACCACTTACATGTTTTTCTAGTACAAATTTACGATTGGTGGCCTAACAAATTGAGTATCTAAGAAACAAAAAAGAAAGGAAAATGGCAACATTATCAAATAAGAAATACGTTAATGGGGAATGGATGTGCCAAGAGTAGCATACACTAGACACATGTTGCTTCTCAGCAGCTAGAGCTTTCTTCAAATTATCCCTCCTCGTTTCAACTTCAGATAATGCAATGAAATGTGCTGATCGTTCACGTTTGAAGATTTCCACTGTTTCTGCTAATTTTTGTTCTAGTTGGTCACACTTTGAAGCACATGCTTCCTTCTCTAGCAAAACAAGTCCCATATTGTGCTGGTAATCAAAAAGCTGCCAAAAATAATAATCAGATAAATCCATGTAAGAGCAATATAAGTTCTGATGACAGGAACTATACCAAAAGAATGACAAACAATGAAGTCATTTATTCCCATCTTGTAGGATGATTGTGCTAAACACATCAACATTATAATGCATACATCTATTACATTAAAAAGACAAAACAAAAGGCAAAAAAAAAAAAACATTTTTTCTCCCTTCATCTAAATGGAAACAGTATCTCAGCTTCCTAGGTATGAAGTTCCAACCTGATTAAACCTACCAACATAAGTATAATTGCTCAAAAAAATCACAAGAGTACCTATTTTTCTATACATTGGAATTCAATATTTCACCCCATGATTGCCTAAATTTGCCAAAACTATTTTAAAATTTTAAGGGAAAGAAACAATTTATACCCTGAACTTTTAATTTCATCAAAATGCACCTCAAACTTTTGATAAGCATCGCTATCTTAACCCTAAATAAGCATTGAAAGTCTTTCCCTATGATAGAATTCAAAATTTTCAATGAAAATATTCTTATGTACATTTAATAAATATAAAACAGAAGTCTACTATAAAATTAATGAAGCTCTTCAAAGAAAAACAATACTAGAGCTGGGTTTGTTGAATTTGTGAGTTTTGAAAGGCATATTCAATGGTTTTTCTCGATCTTGTGCATTAGCGGGCTTAAGTTTATGCTAGGCTTGATTTTTGTTGAATTATTAAGTTTGGAGAGATGTTCACTATACTATTCATTAAAATTAGTGGATGAGTTTGGCATTTGTTGACTGTTGCAACATGAATTTGTGAGTTTTGAAAGGCATATTCAATGGTTTTTCTTGATATTGTGCATTAACCAGGCTTAAATTTGTGCTAGGCTTGATTTCTTCTCTTATTTGCTAAACATGAACCAACCTGAGTAACAATAGAAGCTAGCTTTTAGCAGGGCCAAAACTTGTAGTCCAGTGTATCACATAAATGCATATGCCATAACGTTACAGTTCAACCCCAATTAATCCGAAGATAGAAAAGAAGTAAGAGTTGATGATAATTGCTAACCTCGCTCTGAAGCCTTGAAGCATTCTGAAGAAGCGCCTCCCAATCCTTGCGCTCCATTGCAGCCGCGTCCAACAACCCCGCCTTCTTAAACTTCCTCCAATCGTCCATGTCCCCAGTGTCCGCAGCCGCTGCAATATTATGGAATCGGTCGTTCAGAGACCCCAACGGCGGCGGTGGGCGGTGTGTAATGAATTGAAAACAAACACAAAAGAATTGAGATGCTCCCACAAGTTCTACAGAAACCGTAGTTCCACCGTTTCTGTTCAATTCAGTCGGGAATAAATAACTAAACAATCAGGAATCGGTTCGGTTTCGGTTCATAGAACAAGAAAACTCGGGTTGGACCTAAATGAAATAAAAGGTGTAAACATTGAGAAGTGAACCGTATTCATGGGTCTGGCAGAGTGGTTGTTATGGCTCAGTACTCTGTACCCATGGTCGACTTCTGTCGAATTCATATTTTTTTTATAATATTTTTTTTATAATATTTTTTTTTATAGGTATAGTTAACTAATCATTTTTATTATTTTTTTTTATAGGTGCAGTTAACTAATCATTTTTATTATTTTTTATTTTCATAATTTATTTGTATTTTTTTTATATGTATAGTTTGTTTTTTTAAACTAATTATTTTTATTATTTTTTATTTTTAAAATTTATTTGTATTATCTTTATTTTGATTATTTTATTTTTTATTTTTTTAAACTATTGGGTTGGATGGTAAAAAAAATCTCTCAACCCAATCCAACTCAGACCATACACTCACAAACATTACTCAGACCATACACTCACAAACATTATCCCATCCCACCAAACAAACCAACTCAGACCATACACCCACAAACATCATCAAAAATCTCAAACAAACCAACTCAGACCATACACCCACAAACATCATCAAAAATCTCTCAACCCAATCCAACTCAGACCATACACCCGCAAACATCATTCCATCCCACCAAACAAATGTTCAGCCTCACTCATCAACTCATCTTATATATATCTAGACTCATCAAATCACTTCGCATAATTTACGTGTAGCTTGTAAGCTTGCAACCTTAAAAAGTTGACGAGGAACTCAAATTTGTGTCACTATCGATTGAAATTGAGATGGGTCGAAGGGAGATGCCAAATCAAAATTGGAAAATACATCACATATCTTCAACCCAAATGATAATGGATTTGACATAATTAGTAAAAGATAATAATAATAATAATAATAAAACCAAGGATTTACCTTCCATTGATAAGTAAAATTTGATGAATTAAGAATTTATTTAGCGTAAAAGTGAACCGGAGGAAGTTGAAATCCTCCCTTTCCCCCCATAAAAAGGGCTTGCTCGGTGATTACCTTAAAATCTAAAGATTACAAGTAACGATTGGGAGCTAAAATCAAAATACAAAATAGCGACAGAAGAAGAGCTCAAAATGCTACTCTAAGTTGAATGCTAAAAGTTCCGCAAATGATAATATTGACAAGTTTGGGAATGAAAAATCCTCTTCTCAAGTTGTGAAGAAGGTCCAGATCTTCTTTCCAATCGATTTTGCATCAGGCTGCTCTTCATCGTACTCGTCTTCTGCGTCATCGATCATGTTTCCATCTTCATCTTCATATTCCGACGTATCATTCACTTCATCGCACAAATCATCCATACCAACCAACTTCTCCATAGAAGCATTATCTTCAGGATTTCTCAGCGATTCAAACTGTATAATAATCACCCCAGAAATAATTCAAAATAACTGAGAACAAGAAAATCTTGTAAATTAAAATAGCAAACAAATTTTTTTACCTGAACTACTCTATCCTCCGATCGATAGATGGTTCTGACTGTTGTAAGCTGCACATAGTCTGCTTTTTTTATGTTCTCACCATCGACACTTCTCAACGAAGAGGTAACAAAAGCTTCCCCACTTGGTTCCACTTTCGCTGTCATGGTTGCATCCTTTTCTTTCTCCATACCTGTTGTCAGGTTTCCTGAAACCTCAGTTGCACTAGCTGTGCCACCACTGCACAAAACTTCCTAGATTAAGGTGCATATAGAGGTAGAAGCGATCGGTAAAGAGATTGTACTCAAATCTATCATGTACAGGAGTAAAACAAAAGTACAGATGAAAAAGAACAAGAAAAAGAAATCAAAATGCCCCCGAGTGCCTTGTTGAACGCCCAAGTACTTGACCAAGAAACGCACATGAAAGCACTTATACAAGAGGATAGAACAGAACATCGAAGTAAGCGTCCTAAATAAGCTTTCACTATGAATTTTACATTACAAAAAGATGTTGAATCAGCACATTATTCAGGTGAAGCTATGCAGATCAGATTCGAAAAGAGAAATGTTGGATCAGTACCCTATGTCACATTATACTTGCCTATCCCACCAAAAATAATTCGAGTCAGAGCAAGATCAATTCAAATTCACTATTCAATCAAAACCCATTGTAAACACAAACAGGTTTGGGTTACAATGCAAGATATGCATGAATGCATACCTGCATACAAGACGGGGAAAATCATACAAAGCAAAACAAAAGGCACAACTGAAGTCGGACACGTGAGGAATTTGAATTGGGAATAAGCAAAGATGTGAAGGCGAGGACGTAGGGGGAGAGTTCTTAATTTCTAAATTTGGAGTATTCAAGCAGAGTTAATCCCGGAAGCTTCAGTTTCCGCCTCTCTAGACTATTACTCAAGTTCGTATGTTGACATCTCTTTATTTATGTAGTGATCAAGGACCAAGTTAACAGCATGAAATTAACAGGAAGCATTGCCAGATGTCAATGATAAGAAAAGCAAATGCACAGCAAAAGAATTTTGTTCTTATAAGATATGCAATTAACAGGAAATAAATTTAATAACTCAAAATTAATTTCCTAATTGATTAAGGGATGTAGAGTCACAAATTGAGAAGACAAAAAGTGGGGTCGTTCAAGAAAGAGGTCACAATGAATATGTAAGTAACACACACCTTAACTGCAAAGTTTTTTCATGCAATATACTTATATCAAACAACACATGACTAAATAGAGTCGGCAAAATTCAGTCATGGGAAACTAACATTTTGGGTCGCCTCAGATTATATCGGCTTTCTCCTTGTGCCTGCACCGAAGCAATCTTTTGCTGCCTTTTACGTTGCCTACCTGTTGTGATGCTATCAGAACATCGTTCACTATCATCTCCATCCTGCTCACTAACAGAAATTGTGGAGGATTCTGCCCGTGGCCGTTTCCTAACATTGGTAGTTTCTTTATTTGAAAATTTGGAATCACTTTTCTGTACAAGTACATTAAGATCCGATTGTCCCACAGTTTCTCCAAGAAACAATTTTGCATCTTGAACAGTTGCTTTCATCGAGTGTGTTCTATGCCTGGAATTGAGTCCTTTCTCACGTTTCTGCTTCTCTCTCTTTAGGTCAGGTTGTTTGGAACCTTCTGAAGCTTCTTCAAACTTGCTGTCTACGTTGCCAAAATCATCAAATGTGTGCGCATGTCTATCTTCAGCCACTCTGATGTTATCACTAAATGAAAATCTTTTCACATCGCCAGCACTAACGCTAGGCTCCTTAGCTTCTAAATCAGTACAATCTGCAGCCAACTTCATGGAAACGGGAGGAACTACTTGTCCAATTCTCTTGATAGGAGACAGATTTAAAATCTTTCTGCTGCATCTTCTGAGCCAAGACATGCGGCCTCCAGAGTCTGAATCGAACTCGGAAGCAGCTAATTCTTTCTGGAAAAGTTTTAAAGATTCTACATCTAGATTTGCTAGAAGGTCCGGTTCTCTGATGTCTGCAGGCATTTGGAGGTCAGGAACCATAAATTCCTTAATGGAGACGCCACAATTCTCACAACTCTTAAGCTTATCAACAAAAGCCAAAAAGCAAATCCTATCTTGAATAAGCTGTTCTCTCTGACATTTCAGCTCCTTACTTAATACGTTGAGTTTGTCTATATCTTGATGAATTTCAAGATGGTCTGCTATCAATTCCTTCCTATTCATGGTAACAACCTCCTTTTCCTTTTCCAATTGATGCCTCTCAGATGATAACTCTTCCTTTTCCTTCAGAGCAATGTCTTTCAAGTACAAAATTTCATTTCGTTCTCTCTTTCTCTCCTCTTCAAATGCTAGCTCCCTTTCCTGCCGTCTTTTCTCTAGTTCCTCCTGGCTCTTCTGCAAGTGACTCTCAAGATCTTTTCTCTGCAACTCTATATCTTGAAGTAATTGGTTATGCTTATTTTGGGCCTGCTGAGACAAGGCTTGCTGCTCATGCCTTGTAGTTGAGGCAAATAATTCTTTTTCTTGCTTGACATTATCCAACTCTCTCTGCATATAAATTAGCATCTCAGTTTTCTCATTTCTCAACCTTTCCTCCTCTGTCCTTAAGATCTCTAATTTCTTCCTCAACTCCTCAAGATCTCCAAGTCCATTATGTATTTCAGTCCTTTTCTCATCTAAGGCTTCCCAATCTCTTTCAAACTTGACCCTTTCCTGCTTCAGATCATCATGTTCTTTCGTAACTATTTTGTTCTGAAGTCTGTAACTCTCAATTTCCTGCATCAATTGACATTGTAAACGAACATGCTCTGATCTCTCTTCTTTTATCACCTGCAATTTCTCCCTCTCCTCGTGAAATTGCCACTCCTTCTGCGTACTTGCAGTCCTGATTTTCTCAATCTCATCAATGAGAGACTGTAAGCTATCTCTATCAGCTAGCATTTGCAACCTTTCCACCTCGTGCTTTCTCTCATCAGCTTTCAAAATCTTATCTTTTGCCTTCAAAGCCTTTAACTTTCGTTCAAGATCACCCTCTTTCTCCTTTGTTCTATGCAATTTTTTATCCAAAGCTTGTTCTTGCTTCACTAACTTTTCTTTCTTATGATTAATTTCAATATCTTTCCTTTTGATTGCTCCTAACGTGATACTACCTTCATTTTCCACAGAATGCCTTTTTTCTTCCAATTGCAACTCAAACTCTTCTCTCTTCTTCTGTAGAAGAGCACTTTGTTCATGAAGCAGCTGCTGGGTTTCCATCTGAAAAGGACATCAAGAAGACAAATATAAGACACATAAAGAACTATATTACATTATTCTACGACATTCATTTACCATATCTTTCTTCCAATACTCGAAAGTATTCTTTTTTTGTATGGTGCTGACACTTTAATAGCATGGCACTAAACATCAATGATCAACCTTGAATAAAAATTTGAAAAGGAAATAATATGGGCGGAAACAATCTATTAAACAAAGAAAGATATATGAGAATCAAGAGAGAAAATAACGCCAGGATAAGCATCACCCACGCATCTTATCCTCATTTATCAATATCATATCAACGAACCTCAGCCATCATGATAAGCACAAATGCATCACAATGAAATAACATGAAACATGCTACAAGTAATAAAATTTCAAGAAAACAGTCATCACAAACCCTATGACTTTAAGAGTAAAACTTCTAGTCTGCTACCAGGGAAAACTAATACAATTTTTCTTTTTCTTCTCCTACTCAATCACTTTTAGACTATACCTGCATCCATGCAAACAAGACATATTTTGGTACAATACATACAAGTGCGGGTTGCATATCAACTTACCCTTTCTCTCCCACGAAGGTTTTCTTCCATATGATCTAATTCTTCTTGTTTTTTCTCTAAGAGACTTCTTGATAAATCAGCTTCCTGCAACCATTTTTGTTGGGGGTGGGAAATGAAAAAAAAAAAAGTCATATACTTCTCATTACCAAAACAAACAAACAAACAAAAAAAAAAAAAAAAAAAAAAAAAAAAAAAAAAAAAAAAAAAAAAAAAAAAAA
>NW_019268570.1:1275821-1292715 GCF_002738365.1 Cucurbita moschata
TTTTTTTTTTAAAAAAAAAAAAAAAAAAAAAAAAAAAAAAAAAAAAAAAAAAAAAACAGAAAGAAATAGAAGTGGCTCATTTAATTAGTTGTTTTACCTTCTCTTTTGCTTCTACATCTGCCAATTGTCTATTTACATCATCTTCCTTCTCTTTCAGAATTGAACTTGATTGATCAATCTTCTTCTTTATCTCTTCGAGATCCTTCTCTTTTTGTTTCATAATTGTGCCATTTTCATTTACCTTCTGCTCTTTATCATTTAGCAATTCACGACTCCTGCTCAAGCTTTCTTCCCGTTCCTGCAACTTTTGTTGCCACTTACGTAAGCCGTCTTCTTCTTTATGGGAAGTCACCTGATGTGCTTCTTTCCTAAAGCAATAATTAACAACAAATAAGTAAAGAAGAGAGTGCCCTCAATGAGACTACTGGAATTATGCACCAAACTGGCCACACAGAACTTCTTTTACTCTTAACAAAATTGATTAAAAAATCAACATTCCACCCCTCAAATTTGGCTTTGAGGTGCATCCTTCTAGCCTCTGATGTCTGTTTTTGTTTGCTGTAGAGGAAACCCCCTCCTAAGAACTACAAAAGATGAGCCAACTCATAGTTCTTTTCCCATCTTTCTTCGAGAGGAAACTAGAATTTCATTGATGAATATAAATATAAAAAATTAAGTCTCCAAACTGCTATATAAAACTTTTCCAGTGGGTCAAGAGAGAATTAAAGCTATAATCAGAAAAAGGAGGCATACATTTATAGTCAAAATAATCACGAAATTTATAAAATATCCAAATGATTCGCTTGTATCATGCGATCAGAACACTTATTTCATAATTATGGTTGGAGAGGAATTCAAGAATCTTTGATACAAGCATCTTCCATTGTTCGAGCATAGCCTCTTCTTAGTGTGTCTCTCCAAATCTTTTGGAGCCTTTTCTTTACATGATGCTTACTTGCCTTGGATGTTTGAAAGCCGCTTTTTGTTTCCTTTTTTCACTCCTCTATGGAGTTTTTATCTTTTGAACATTAGTCTCTTTTCATTTCCTTAATAAAAAAAATTGTTTCTTGTTAAAAAGAAATGTATGGTTGCTCCTCTCGAACCAAAGCTTCCAAAAAAAAAGCCCTGTTGACGAAAGTTCAAAGTGTTCCTTTTTCTTTGATGAATTTCTTGGTAGTTTGAGCACCATGTCAAAACAGAAAATGTAAAGTACTTAGATATTAGAAATTGGAATAACTATCCCATCTATAAACTCTAAATAGACTACATTTTGTTCCTTTTGAGAATTTCTCATCTTTCACTAATACAATCTTTTCTTTCAAGGAAAATAACACTTTTGAGATGGTCACAAAATGTTAAGTCTAGTGGTATAAAACTTCTTATTGTTTTTTTAAGTTCTCAAGTTTTCCAGTTACCAGTAGATTTAAGGCTACTTACTCCTTGAAATCAATTTAAGACTACTTGAAATCCTTGAAATCAATTTAAGACTACTTGAAATCAGGAAGATTATTCAAATACAAGGATTTCTCCCAAATACATACATATCAAAGATTGATGGGTTATATGCTCAAAGAAAAAGATATTGGGAAGAATACCTTGTGGCCAAGGATATTTGCTCCGTCTGAAGCACACTTTCACGAGCTTCAACTTCATGCATCCTCATCTCCAACTCTGAACTCTTCCTATTTACCTCAGCAAGCTTGGCTTCAGCAGCATTCAACTTTTTCTGCAACTTCAAAGATTTCTCCTCAATTCCATGCATCAAAGCATTTGCATCAGCCAACTTTTTCTGAGAAGTAAGCTTGATTTCTGCACGCTCCTCCTTTACTTCACATAAAGCCTTTTTAAGCTGCAGCAAGAGCAGGTATGAAATTACTTTCAACCTTGACAATCTCATAAAAAGCTTTGGGATGGTAAAATAATTCATTACAGGATTACAAGATTCTAGCGACTCTTTATCAATAAAGTGCTAAATTGATTCAAAATTATATTTTATATGTAGAAGTTAAGTCCTTAAGGCAAGATAAAATAGTACAAGAGTAACAGAAAAGATAATAAATAAAGAACGGTCAGCTGCTAATAAACATCCTAATATCATCTTGGCAAAATAGTGAAAACAAATCCATGCTGCTAATGGCTAGACCTGCCACATAGCCCTAATAAACTTCAAATTGAGACATTAAGTATTTAATCAATCTTTAAGATCTAGGATCTATTTCTATAGATATAAGTTCATTCCACAATTTAGTGTCCAAGTTTTAAAAAAAGATCACAAATTATTAAGGAGTATTGGGAGCTAGAGCTTCTCGGCACAAATTATCTAGGGATTATTAAGGATGTGCCAAGAATAGCATACACTAGACACATGTTGCTTCTCGGCAGCAAGAGCTTTCTTCAAATTATCCCTCCTCGTTTCAACTTCAGATAATGCAATTAAGTGTGCTGATTGTTCACGTTTGAAGATCTCCTCAGTTTCTGCTAAATCTTGCCCTAGTTGGTCATACTTTGAAGCCCACATTTTCTTCTCTAGCAAAATAAGTCCTAAATTGTGCTGGTAATCAAAAAGCTGCCAAAAATAATAATCAGATAAATCCATGTAAGAGCAATATAAGTTAAGTGTGGATACTATACCAAAAGAATGACAAACAATGAAGTCATTTATTCCCATCTTGTAGGATGATTGTGTTAAACAGTACAACATTATAATGCATACATCTATTACATTAAAAAGACAAAATAAAAGGCAAAAATAACATTTTATTCTCTATCTAAATGGAAACAGTATTTCAGCTTCCTAGGCATGAAGTTCCAACCTGATTAAACCTACCAACATAAGTATAATTGCTCAAAAAAATCACAAGAGCACCTATTTTCTATACATTGGAATTCAATATTTCACCCCATGATTGCCTAAATTTGCCAAAACTATTTAAAAAATTTAGGGGAAAGAAACAATTTATACCCTTAACTTTTAATTTCATCAAAATGCACCTCAAACTTTTGATAAGCATCGCTATCTCTATGATAGACTTTAAAAATTTTCAATGAAAATATTCTTATGTACATTTAATAAATATAAAACATAAGTCTACTATAAAATTAATGAAGCTCTTCAAAGAAAAACAATACTAGAGCTGGGTTTGTTGAATTTGTGAGTTTTTCTCGATCTTGTGCATTAGCGGGCTTAAATTTATGCTAGGCTTGATTTTTGTTGAATTATTAAGTTTGGAGAGATTTACTATACTATTCATTAAAATTAGTAGATAAGTTCGGCACTTATTGACTGTTGCAACATGAATTTGTGAGTTTTGAAAGGCATATTCAATGGTTTTTCTTGATATTGTGCATTAACCAGGCTTAAATTTGTGCTAGGCTTGATTTCTTCTCTTATTTGCTAAACATGAACCAACCTGAGTAACAATAGAAACTAGCTTTTACCAGGGCCCAACTTGAAGGCCAGTGTATCACATAAGTGCATATGCCTCAACGTTACAGTTCGACCCCAATTAATCCAAAGATAGAAAACAAGTAAGAATTAATGATATTTGCTAACCTCGCTCTGAAGCCTTGAAGCCTTCTCAAGAAGCGCCTCCCGATCCTTGCGCTCCATTGCAGCCGCGTCCAACAACCCCGCCTTCTTAAACTTCCTCCAATCGTCCATGTTCCCAGTATCCGCAGCTGCCGCAATTTTATGGAATCGGTCGTTCAGAGACCCCAACGGCGGCGGTGGGCCGTCTGTAAAAGCCACATCCTTCCTCTGAGGCGTGAACATGATGAGGTGCTATCGCTTGTATGCAATGTAGAGAGACCGAAACCCAATTCTCAAATGAATTGAAAACAAACACAAAAGAAATGAGATGCTCCGACAAGTTCTACAGAAACCCTACTTCCACCGTTCTGTTCAATCCAGTCAGAAATAATTAAACAATCAGGTTGAAGAACAAAAGGAAACAATAGCAGAACAGCAATTCCACTCCACTGCCTTAAATTAGAATCAAAAACAAAAAGAAAATTAAAGTGCAGAAGAGAAAAAAAGAAAGCAAAATAGAGAAAGAAGAGAAGCTAACGTCGTTTCCGGAAGAAGAGCTGCTGGGTAGCGTTGGCCCGCTTCCAAACGGGAAGGCTGGTTGGCGTCGTTGCCGTTGCCAGAATAGAAGGGAGAAGGAATCCGAAGAAAGAATGAAAGGTGTGGAAGAGAGAAAATGGAGAAGGGCGTCGTTGTCTGTCGTTGCCGGAACGGGAGAGAATCCAGTCAGGAATAAACACGAAACGGGTTATAGAGAGAGGGGGAAACGCATACAGACCTAGATTTAACCCCCTTGTTAAATTAGCTAAACCCAGTTATTAAATTAAAAAAAATTCAAAAAAATAATAATAATAATGAATATAATATTTTATTACAAAAATACTATTTTAAAAAATATTTTTAAACTTAAAAAGAAAAAATGTTTCAAAAATTTTTAAACCTAGTATTTAGATATTTTTATTAATTTAGCTTTTAAAAAAAATATATTTGAAGTTTCATTATTATAGAGTAAAAACATAATGAATGCTCTATAGAAGGTCACATCTAGTTAACAACAATCCATCAATCTATCCCAAGACGAAAGGCAGAACTAGTTTTACTACTTTTTCATGAGTGGGGTAATAGAAATTATCGACCCAACTCTTCCAAAGCTGGAGTAACAGATTGACAGACTTGAAAGCAGATGAGGAGAAAAAGAGTCCTCGAGAGGTAGAGCTCAACAATGAAGACCTTGTAGTCGGAATGGTCATAGGCAAGCCCCATTTTCTTGCTTCATATGTAAGGAGACCCATCGAGAATTTGAATGCCCACAGAAGGTTCATGTTGTATAACAATAAAGCTTCATTATTTTTCAATGTGGCATGAATTGAAATATCTTTTGATAATTTCAACGGCATTTTCTTTACATCTTCATTGAAGTGAAGTATATTGTATGATTGATGTCTCTTGATTTATATCATTCTCCACTTCTTTAAGAGGATTTGTTCTCGAATCTATTTGTGAAACTTTGATGCAAAAATAAGTTATGGAAATACAGAGGACCTCACAACACTCTATCATGTGTATAGACTCAAGGAATTTTAGGTCACTCTGTTTGCACTCATTTACACAAATGAAGCTCTCATTCTCACCTCTCAAAATTTTCAATAGAGTCAAGATTGAATTTTAAACACTGGGTCAATTAAAAACTAAAAAGGAAAAAAAACAAATTGAGAAGAAACACAAAGGAAACGTATATCCAATCTTGAGCCTGAAGCTCTGATAACAAATTATAAGGAATCCGTCCAAGAGAAAGCTCTGATCCCAAATGATATGAAAATCAGCACAAGAGAAAACTCTAATACCAAATGATAAGGAATCACTAGAAGGAGAGTAAGATTTGGATTACATTGTTGATCGAATATCTCAAACAAGTGAAAATCTCAAGGCAAGAACACTTGTTTGAGATTCGAATCACTCCACAAGCAAGATCGATCATGTCAATCTTGAATGATTCTACATGCAACCTAAACTACATAAAATTGCAAAGAAACTTAGTCATTGGCTAAGAAACCACAAATGCTCTTTTTACTATGTTTTCCAAGTCTACCTACAAATACAATGCTTTATATAGCCTTAAAATGAAACTCTTAACCTAGACATTTCAACGGTATGTAACATTCATACTTTATGACCATAATTAGCCACTATGTATACTTTATGACTATAATTTGCCACTGTAAATGTAACTGATGAAGAGTAAATAAAAAGTCTTAAAATACATTAATGAAATACAATCACTCTAAATTACTCTCGATTGTAATCCACCAAAAATTTATAACAATAAAGCTTCATTCTTCTTCAATGTGGCATGAATTGAAATATGTTTTGATAATTTCAACACCATTTTCTTCACATATTCATTGAAGTATATTGTATGATTGATGTCTCTTAGTTCATATCAGAAGGTGACACTATATGTCTTCCAAGAAAAACTTGAATTGAATTCATAGGTCGATGAGATGGCATAAATTGAAACATGGTTAGTTGAGACGTTGAGCATGTTGGGTTTTATGTCCTAAAACTCATTGTTTGTAAACAAAAACATATTATGTTTTCAATAAAGTTACTATTCATGTTTATTCAGTAAGATTGTTATTGAATAAAGTGAATGTTACGATTATTAATCTAAATCCAATAAACTAAGAATACTCTGGCTATAATATGATTACTTGAACTATATGTAGAGACATAAAAGTGGATCAAATTCAAGTATATAGTCAAAATGATCTATAGTATAAGGATAAGCCCGAGTACCTTATTCTTGAGACGCTATGGATGTGGCCCACTTTTGTAAATGATATAAACAATGTGATCACTAAATTGTACATGTGGAGACATGTGAGTGGGGGCGTCCTATGCAATGAGTATTGCATAAGATCGAACCATGAAGAAAATCACTCTCACTTTGTAATGGCGTTTACTGTTGAGACTGATTTTTTCATTCGATGATCTAGGTAACTCGATCTTAATCTTGAGCTAACTATGAACTCCTCTTTATTCGAAATTATCCTTAGATTTGCATGGGTGAGAGTGGTCGAGTTCACCGACTCAATAAGCCTCCCATTTCAAGGGTAAGACTGAGTGAATAGCTGGGGACATAGGGTATAAGATGGAATTCATTACTACCCGCTTTTAGGGATAGTAGAGAGGTTGTTCCCTTAAGTACTGACTCCAAGTCTTGAACAAGGGGCCCCACCCTCTCATTGGTCCGAGAGGGATTCGGTTTGGTGGTTGGACCACAAACCAATTGTTTATTAGAGGATTAGCGGGACTTAAGGAACAAAAAGTGACTTTAGGGGTAAAACGGTAAATTGACCCAACTCTAATTACGAAGAACCATTGAAGGATCGACTTACTAATCATGGTTATATCAAATGGACAGAAATATATCTATAGTGAGGGGAGTGCAACTACTAGGCTATAGTGGAGTGTCTAGTAGTTAACGAATGTTGGTTAACAAGGTTAATGAGTTTAGCCGGTTAATCTGGGATCGTTGGAGCCCATGATCTATAGATCCATTAGGTCACTCTGCTAGCTCATATCGAATTAAACCTCAGAATAGTGTGATGAGTGAGTTCGAAGTGTTCGAATTCAAATTAGAGAATACACGCTAAATATATACGATATATTTAACCGCATTTTGTTTTAATTATGAATTGAACAAAAAGAGAGAATTGAAGATATTTAAATAAGATTTAAATATTTTAATTATGAATAGGGATTCATGATCAATATGTGCGGGAAGTGATTGTGATTGACATTTTATTTAATGTTAAATATTAATTAAATTGTTTAATTAATCCTTTAATATTATTTTGATTTGAAATTAATTATTTAAATTAATTATTGAATTAAAATAAAGAAGGTAAAAATGTGACTTTCCCCAATGGAAAAATCAATGTTTGAGTTAGTGAAATATTGAGAGTCAATATATGGTTTAACCAAACTTGCATGTTTGTCGCATAATCCCACTCATTTGAGTGGAATTTTGAGTGTCAAAATTTGGTAATCTCAAATTTGCATGAACATGCAAATATGACTATAAATAGAGTGATCAAGGTAACTTGAAAGTTTGTTTGAAAAATTTTGAGAAAATCTCTCAAAACTCCCTCTTTACCTATACTAAATTTCTATCAATTTTAGTCACTCACCGAATTCCACAATCCCGTTCTAAGGTCGGAGAATAGTATGGAAGACACTAGTGGTGGTTCGAAACCGTTTGTGAGGAAAAAGAAATTTGAACTACAAAAGGTTAGTATTCAAACTCATTGAGTTTTAATGCTCATGAACATGCTAGCTAATTTACTATAATTGATGTACTTAGAGTGCCTAAGATCCAAATTGCTTCCGCACATGTTATAGTAACACCATCATAGCACCCCCAAATGAGGGCACTAAAGTACTTGTCCACTCTCTTGGAAGAGATAGAAGAGCTAGTGGAACGCGGTCTTATGTATAGGCCTGAGTTAACCACAGAGCAGCCAAGAACACCATTGTTGACTTTGGAGATACCCACAACTTCATGACAGAGATTGAAGCAAAACGCTCGAACATCCTTTGATATTGAGACAAAGGAAAGATGAAGGTCGTCAATTTGGCAACTCTACCTGTCTTAGAAGTAGCAAAGAGAACTCTGATCAAGCTGTGGACTTGGACTGGGCAAACTGACTTTGTGATGGTAAAAATGGATGACTTCAACATTGTTTTAGGGATGGACTTCTTACTCGAACACAAAATCAATCCCATGCCACTAGCAAAATTCTTAGCAGTAACAATGTTCAACCCGACAATCATCCAGACAAACACCTGTCAACCAAAAGGGGTAAAGATAATGTCGACACTATTTATTAAATATCATCACTAGCCTAATAGGGTTAACCCCAATAATTGTATGAGCCATCATATATTATATGAGGAAAATGATTTAGGTATTTTAGAAATAAAGATACTTCTATATTTTAGAAAAAAGAGTGAGATATTTTAAGAAAAATATTGACATACTTAGATTGTTTATTCTCGGTTATAAATACCCATCAACCTTACCTAGGTTTTCATTTAAAAAAATACAAAGAACAAAGTGCAGCAGTATTGTAATCTCTTTCTGATTGTTCTTAATAAAGAGTGCGAGTGTTTACCACAAAAAGTTGTATTCAACAATCTGGTATCAGACTGAGGTTAATGTAGGTTGTATGATCTTTTGAAATTCTTAGTACACTCTATGGTTGCAGAACTCTTTGATCTTCCACATCAGAAACGATTTCTTGAGATCATTAGTGAGTGAGTTTCTTTTGTGTCGTGAGTAGTCTGCGACTCTGCAAGTTTTGTGTCGAAATAGCTTGTTTGGCATTACTAAGGTATAACCAACACGATGGGTGATTTTCAAATCGTTGGAGGAATTAAGAAACTCAACAACAACAACTACAACAGGTGGGCAACATGCATGATGTCCTATTTATAAGGACATGACCTTTGGGAGGTCATTGGCGAGAGCGAAACTACACCACCAGAGAAGGATTTGTAATGGCCCAGATCCACCGCTAGCAGATATTGTCCTCTTTGGACTTTCTCTCAAGGCTTTAAAACGCGTCTGCTAGGGGAAGGTTTTCACACCCTTGTAAATGGTGTTTTGTTCCTCCCCAACCAATGTGGGACATCATAATCCACCCCCCTTCGGGGCCTAGCGTCCTCGCTAGCACTCGACGTTGGCACTCTTTCCTTCTTCCAATCGATTTGGGACTACCACCAAATCCACTCCCCTTCGGGGCCTAGCGTCCTTACTGGCACACCACCTCTTGTCTACCCCCTTCGAGGAACAGTGAGAAGGTTGGCACATCATCCGGTGTCTAGCTCTGATACCAACTGTAACGACTCGACTTATCATATAAGTAGCGGTCAGGGCCGTTACCAAAAATAATATGATTTATTTGAAGATTAATGAAAACCATGCAAAAACGATTCTTTATTAGAAATCAGGTGCGAGGTACCCCTTTAAAAAGTTAAAAAAATGCCGCCTAAAGATATTCAAACAGTAGGAAATTAAAATCAAAAGGAAATCTGGTGTTATCGCCTAGTTTCCATAGACTAGGCGTCCACAACATAGTTTAAATTAATGACAAAAGTGCGGAAACGTCTCTCCAACAAAATGAGACTACAAAAACATAAAAATCCTTGAATCGGCCCATGACTGACTTTGGCATCCTACTCGTCACCTCCGTGTCACAGCTTCGCCTGAAAAATCATTTTAAAAACAAGGTGAGTATTAAAATACTTAGTAAGGAACTTCCCTATTGGGGTCAAATATATAAATCATCACAAGGCGATCAACCAAAACACGTAGCGGGTGATTATTGCCACCAGAACATCAATGTCACCTTTACTCCTTAAATGGCTATCCCTGGCTGGTTACCCGAAACACACAGCGTATAACCATTACCACAAGAACATCAACCTCCCTCCTTATTTCCTCAAAATGACTATCGAAGGTTGGTTACCCGAAACACACAGCGTGTAACCCTTACCTTGATAGTCATTTTCTACAATCACCCTAAAGGTGACTATTGGTGGCTAGTTACCCGAAACACACAGCGTGTAACTATTACCACAAGCCCCTTAATCGTTGCTACCTACAAGCACAATATGCATACAATAGGCCCCGCGTATGTTGTGTCATACAACTCGCATCGAACCCAATCACCAAATACCACTAACCACAACACACAGCCTAATCAGATTACACAACAGCACACAACCTAATCAGATTACACAACAACACAACTTAATCAGATTACACAACCTAATCAGATTACACAATAGCACACAACCTAATCAAATTACACGACACACAGCAATCAGATTACATAACACATAGCCATATAACAAATCTGTTCGACCCATTTTTCAAAAACAAAACGTTTAGTTTCAACAGGTGTATCCCTTGCCTGAGGAATTGATTTCTTAACCTTTCCTAATCAACAACGGTCCGACTCCACTCAAACTGAGCCTTCTTCCAACGTAGGGGTTGATTCCAATCCTACTATCCCGAGAGGAAACCGTATTGAATCTTTGCTGCATTTACTCTTCTTATTGTCGGTTCTGGCGACGGCGATAGCATTCCCTCGCGGCGACAATGTGGGTGTTGGGCGGCGGTTTTTCTGATGTGCGAAGGGCGCGGGGTGGTGTGGGAACTAGTCAGCTGCGGGATGACATGAGCGTTGGGTGGCAGCGACCTAAGGAAGAAAATGACAAAAAAGGAGGAAGAGCAGTGGCTGGCTTAAGGGTTTGGCCTCAATGGCTAAACTCTAGGGCTTATTTTTATAATTATTATTTTGTATTAGGTCATGAGCACAAAACGTGGGTCTTACAATATTCCCCTAGAAAGAAACTTTCGTCCTCGAAAGATTCACTTAAATGCACAAGGCTTACGCTACTTACCTTCCGCTCTGAAGAGCTCAGGGTACTTGCTCATCATTTTCTCTTCTCGTTCCCAAGTGACTTCTTCTAGCTGGTGATTCCGCCATAATACTTTGACAAATGCGATCTCTCGGTTACGTAGGGTTTTCACTTCTCTATCCACAATTTGCACTGGTTCTTCCTCATGGTTCAAACCCTTATCCAACCGTAGAGGTTTGAAATCTATCACATTCGATGAGTCTGCTATGTATAGTCGCAACATCAATATATGGAACATATTGTGAACTCCTGAAAGTATAGGTGGTAGGGCCAACCGCTAAGCTACTTGTCCCACTCGCTCCAAAATCTCAAATGGTCCAATGAAGCATGGGCTTAACTTTCCTTTACGCCCGAACCTAAGAACGCCTTTCATGGGAGCCACCCTAAGGAATACTTTGTCTCCCACCTCAAACTCCAAATCCCTTCGTCTCACATCAGCATAAATCTTTTGCCTGCTTTGGGCCGTACGCATTATAGTCCTTATTTTCTGGATAGTCTCATTAGTTGCTTGCACTAAGTCGGAGCCCAACAACTTGCATTTTCCTACTTCATCCCAACACACTGGGGATCAACACTTCTTCCCGTATAAGGCCTAAAAAAGATGCCATACCCAATGTCGCTTGATAACTGTTGTTATAAACAAACTCTATGAGATGCAAGTGTGTGTCCCAGCTACTGACAAAGTCCAACATACAAGCTCGTAACATGTCCTCCAGAATTTGGTTTAAGCGTTCAGTTTGCACATCCATCTATGAGTGGAATGTTGTACTAAACTCTAACCGTGTACCTAACGCTTACTGAAGGCTTTTCTAAAACTTTGATGTGAAACGGGGATCCCTGTCTGACACAATGGATACCGGTACCCCATGCAATCTTGTTACTTCCTTCAAGTACAACTGAGCCCATTTATCCACGGAATAAGTGGACTTCCTTGGCGGGAAGTGAGCTGACTTGGTGAGCCTATCAACCACAACCCATATAACTGTGTAGCCTCTGGGCGTCCTCGGTAATCTCACAATAAAGTCCATGGCGATGTTCTCCCACTTCCATTCAAGTACGCTAAGTGGTTGTAATAGCTCCGCTGGCTTCTGCCTTGGGACTTTGACTTGTTGACAAACCAAACACTTGCTCACAAACTCAGCTACATCACATTTCATATTCTGCCATTAATAATGTCGTTTCAAATCCTGATACATCTTGGTACTGCCAGGATGTAGGGCGAATGGCGAGTGGTGAGCCTCGGTTAGGATTCCTACCTTCAGTTTTCATCATTTGGCACACACAACCGTCCATGGTACAAGAGCCCCCCATCGGTTGTCAATGAAAACTCCTCTATCTGATTGACATCTATCAAACGTCTTTTTCCAACCAAATCTGGATCACCATGTTGTTTATCAAAAAGACATTGCCTCAAGGTCGGTTGTACCTTTAACTGGGCCAATTGAGCTGCGACCTCCCCCACGTCCACCGCTACACCGGTACGTTCCAGATCCTGCTGGATTGCTTTTTGTGTGGTGATTAGAGCATACGTGTGTGATGATTTTTGACTCAATGCATCAGCTACCACGTTCGCCTTTCCCGGGTGATAGAGTTCTCCACGTCATAGTCTTTAACCAACTCCAACCACCTGCATTGTCTCATGTTTAATTCTGTATGAGTAAAGAGTATTTAAGACTCTTGTGGTCAGTGAAAATTTGGGTCTTTTCTTCGTAAAGGCAGTGTCTCCAAATCTTCAGTGTAAATACCACTACTGTGAGTTCTAGGTCGTGGGTGGGATAGTTTTGCTCGTTTTCTTTTAGTTGACGCGAAGCATAGGCGATAACCTTCCCATGTTGCGTGAGGACACACCCTAACCCCTTTTTTGAAGCATCACTGTATATTACAAAGCCTCCATCTCCTGACGGCACAGTAAGTATCGGGGTTGTTACTAACCTATGTTTAAGTTCTTGGAAACTATCTTCACACTGATCATTCCAGGTGAACGACTTTCCTTTCATGGTCAACTCGGTGAGGGGTCTGGCGATCTTGGAGAAATCCTACACAAATCGCCAATAATACCCTGCTAGACCAAGGAAACATCGTACCTCAGTCATTGTGGTCTGGCGAGGCCAATTCGTCACTGCTTCAATCTTTGCTGGCTCTACGATGATTCTCATTCGTGAAACTACATGCCCAAGAAATCCTACTTGTTCTGCCCAGAACTCACACTTGGAGAACTTTGCAAACAACTTGTTCGTTCTCAGAGTGGTCAACACCTTCCTAAGATGTTCCTCGTGTTGTTCCCTAGTCTTGGAATACACAAGGATATCATCGATGAAGACAATCACGAAGTTGTCTAAGAATTCTTTGAGCACTTTGTTCATCAACCCCATAAATGCTGCTAGATCGTTGGTCAAGCCAAACGACATTACCCTAAACTCGTAATGTCCATACCTTGTGCGAAAGACTGTCTTTGAGATATCACTCTCCTTAATCCTCAATTGATGGTAGCCTGACCGTAAGTCAATCTTTAAGAACACAACTTGATAAGATAAGGAATCAATACAAGGGGAATAAGATTCGGATTACCTTGTCGATCGAATATCTCAAGCCAAGAACACTTTGTTTGAGATTCGAATCACTCCAGAAGCAAGATCGATCATGTCTAGCTTCAATGATTCTTGTTGATCAAATATCTCAAGACAAGAACACTTGATTGAGATTCGAATCACTCCACAAGCAAGATTGATCATGTCGAGCTTGAATGATTCTACATGCAATCTAAACTACATAGAATTGCAAAGAAACTCAGCCATTGGCTAAGAAAAAGCACAAATGCTTCTTTTAATATATCTTCTAAGTCTTCCTTACAAATACAACATACATGGCTTTATATAGCCTAACAAATGAAACTACTAAAGGTATTCCAAAAGTTGTAACATTCCTACTTTATGGCCATAATTAGCCATTATGTAAATGTAACCGAAATTAAATAACAAGTCTTAAAATACAATAACTCTAAATTACTCTAAATTGTAACCCACCCAAAATTTACAACAATCAAACTTCATTCCTACTTTATGGCCATAATTAGCCATTATGTAAATGTAACCGAAATTAAATAACAAGTCTTAAAATACAATAACTCTAAATTACTCTAAATTGTAACCCACCCAAAATTTACAACAATCAAACTTCATTCCTACTTTATGGCCATAATTAGCCATTATGTAAATGTAACCGAAATTAAATAACAAGTCTTAAAATACAATAACTCTAAATTACTCTAAATTGTAACCCACCCAAAATTTACAACAATCAAACTTCATTCCTACTTTATGGCCATAATTAGCCATTATGTAAATGTAACCGAAATTAAATAACAAGTCTTAAAATACAATAACTCTAAATTACTCTAAATTGTAACCCACCCAAAATTTACAACAATCAAACTTCATTCCTACTTTATGGCCATAATTAGCCATTATGTAAATGTAACCGAAATTAAATAACAAGTCTTAAAATACAATAACTCTAAATTACTCTAAATTGTAACCCACCCAAAATTTACAACAATCAAACTTCATTCCTACTTTATGGCCATAATTAGCCATTATGTAAATGTAACCGAAATTAAATAACAAGTCTTAAAATACAATAACTCTAAATTACTCTAAATTGTAACCCACCCAAAATTTACAACAATCAAACTTCATTCTTCTTCAATGTAGCATGAATTGAAACATCTTTTTGATAATTTTGACAACCTTTTCTTCACATCTTCATTGAAGTATATTGTATGATTGATGTCTCTTGGTTCATATCACAACTGCTCCTTGCAACTAATCGAACATGTTGTCGATCTGGGGTAAAGGATACTTGTTCTTAATTGTCACTTTGTTAAGCTCCTGGTAGTCCATGCATAAGCGCATAGGTCGTCCTTCTTCACAAACATCACTGGGGATCCCCAAGGGAACACACTTGGTAGTATAAAGCCTTTGTCCAATAGCTCTTGAAGCTGCAACTTTAGTTCTTTCAGTTCAACAGGGGTCATTCTGTACGGGGCTCTTGATATAGGGGTTGTTCCTAGCTTAAGTACAATTTTGAATTCCACCTCACGCTCCGGGGATAGGCTTGGGAGATCTTCTAGGAACATGTCAGTGAATTCTCTCACTACTGGCACTGAGTTAATGCTCGCCTGGATTCGCCCTAATTCCACCACATGAGCTAATATCCCCCAAGCACCATGGGATAACATCTTCCTTGCCTTTAATGTCGAGACTATTCTCGGGACCATTTCTACCCTGGTCCCCTTGAATTTGAAGCTTGGCTGACCAGGGGGTCTGAACACAACCTCCTTATTGAAGCAATCAATAGAAGCATGGTTTTTAGCTAACCACTTCATCCCTAAAATGACGTCAAAATTGGTCATATCTAAGACTATCAACGTCACATCCATTGTGTGGTTCGACACACACAACTGACAGTCCTTTACCCTCTCGAAGGCTTCCATACTTACCCCTACCGGGTACCCACCGACAACCCGTACCCTAGCGGTTCAACTTCTACTCTTGCGTGTATTACAAGGTTAGTAGAGATAAAAGAGTGGGTTGACCTAGAATCAAATAAGACCCATGTGTAGTGCCCAAGAATAGAGAGCGTACCTGTGACTGCCGTGTTGGAGTTTTCTGCCTCCTGGCGAGTGGTAGCATATATTCGACCCTGTTGCAGAACTGACCTCGGGTTTGAGGTCAGTTTGTTACCAGGGGCTCTATTTGTACTCATTGCTCTCTTATGGGTGCAATGAGCGACAACGTGGCCTTTTTGGTGACAGTTGAAACATATCCTATTCTTAAACCTGCACTGTCCTGGGTGACGTCTCCCATAGATTGTGCAACGTGGTCTGTCACGTGGCGTGTTCTGTGGGCGAGCCTTTGGTTGCCTATGCTCTTGGTTTAAATTTGTCTTGGCCTGGTGCTGAGGTACCTTTGAGGAGGTAGGTGACGTTTGTTCTCTCTTTCTCTTTTGGTCAACCGTCATGTTTAAGTGGGTTGGGGTGTCTTCTGTCGGATACTCCCTATCGTTGAGCGTCTCGGCAAGTCGAAGTGCTGTTGCATAATCAGGTGGAAGGTGAGTTGACACCGCTCCTCAGACATCAGGTCTCAAGCCCATAACAAAACATTATACTTTCATCTCTTCTATTGAGACCATTATTGGGGCGAAACGGGACAGGAGAGTGAACTCTCATTCATACTTCTCTACTGACTTGTTTCCTTGCTCTATGCTTAGGAATTCACGTTGCTTCTTATATCACACCACTAGTTTGAAGTATTTTTGGAGGAACGCTACTCTAAACTGCGTCCAGGTGATATCGTCTTCGTCTGTAGCAATCGACCGGGAGGCTAATTGCCACCACAATTTAGCATATTCGCATAACAGGTAAGTCTTGCAACTCAGTCTATGCTCCTCCAGACACTTCATGCACCGAAAAATTTCATTAATAGTCGACAACCATAATTCACCTACGACAGGGTCCTCGGATTTTCCCTCGAATACTTCGAGGTCCCAACGTTTGAAAGCTCAAAAAAACTTGCTTTCTTCTATTGCGTTGGCGGCCCCCAGTTGTGATGGGTCGCCTGCCTGACACTTTGCACTAAGGTCGGGATCAGTTGTGCCAATTGCCCATTTGTCTATGCCATGGATTGCATCAGTCCCATCATCGAGGTCATATTATGTATTTCCGGAGTATCAAGGTTTGCTCTCAGTAGATCAGATGGGGGAACTCCTATTCTCGAATTTGGGTTCGCATGTACTGACTGTTCTTGCCTTTACAGATGGGTTCTCCTGTACCCTTGTTGGCCCGCTTCAAGCATGTTTACCCCCCCCCCCCCCCCCCCC
>NW_019268570.1:1293009-1301692 GCF_002738365.1 Cucurbita moschata
TTTTCCCCCCCCCCCCCCCCAATTTGTTACTTGGCCAGATATCCTTTTTCCTTGTTTCGTTCCTAATCAACAATTAATTACCTCATAAAATTTTATTTTTCAACCGGGTATTATGCAACGTGTATTATCCACTACTTTATGACTTATGCGTACATAAAACCACACATGATAGTCAATCAAAATATCAATATTCGTCACTACATGTTCACATATTATGCAACATACATTATCTGCTACTTTTGACTTACAAGCGTGCATAAAATCACCCATGATAGCCAATCAAAATATCCAGCAATACATATTCCTCCATTTTATGGCCAAGCGTACCTGGAAGTGACGAGAGTTTGCAGTTCAGTCATGGGAGACTCTTTAGCTTACGACGTAAGCAGTCTACAGAATCCCATAACTGGGCTCTGATACCATTTGTAACGGCCCAGATCCACCGCTAGCAGATATTGTCCTCTTTGGGCTTCCCCTCAAGGCTTTAAAACACGTATGCTAGGAGAAGGTTTCTACACCCTTATAAATGGTGTTTTGTTCCTCCCAACCAATGTCTACACCCTTATAAATGGTGTTTTGTTCCTCCCAACCAATGTGGGACATCACATCCTAACTGTGTCTTGTGCAAATAGAGAATCAAAGCAGGCAAAGCAATGTTTGCCTTGAAAACCACAATCGAAAAAGTGATGTTAGAGCACATTTGGGATGATAAGACACCGAAAGAAGCATGAGACACGTTCGTGATATTATTCTCAAAGAAGAACGATACGAGGGTACAACTTATAGAGAACAAGTTGTTATCAATTTTCACAGCGTGACATGACAGTTGCTTAGTACTTCCACAAAGTCAAGCCGATTTACCGAGAGATTACTAAATTAGACCCGAGGTTCGCTATTGGAGAAGCTCGAATGAAGAGGATCATCATCCACATATTGTGACCAGAATATAGAAGTTTTGTTATTGCTGTACAAGGATGACTCGCTCAACCATCACTGGTAAAGTTTGAAAATTTGTTAGCCGGCCAAGAAGCCATGACTAAACAAATTGGGAGTCTTGTAATCTCTTTTCGATTGTTCTTAATAACGAGTACGAGTGTTTTCCACATAGAGTTATGTTCAATACTATAGTGAGAATAGATCTTAGCCATGACGAACCTACGCTTGCTGTCGTTATTGTAGTTGAAGAGGGGAACTCAAGTGAGCTAACTCCAATAGAAACCTCGCGGTCAATATAGAAAAACCATGGTGCAAGACCAGAAAGTCAATCTTAGTTTAATTTCTGGAAAAACCTCGCAGTTAAAGATCTTTCTGGAAAGTAAAACTTGAGTAACCAAAGTAAAATAATCGGGGAAGGTGACTTTTTTATTTTTTTATTTTTAGTTTAGAAAATAACTATACAATAAAGTTATCGAAAAAGGTACAAAATTTTCTTAATAAAAAAAACTAGGGTTAGATAGTTACGAATCAAGGATCTCCATAATGGTATGGTATGATATTGTCCACTTTTAGTATAAGCTCTCATGATTTTGCTTTGGGCTTCACAAAAAACTTCATAGCAATGGAGACGAGTATTCCTCACTTATAAACCCATGATCTTCCACTAAACTAACTAATGTGGGACTCACTCACAATAATTCTCGACAGAGATGTTATTCCACAAGAAATCGTTACATTCTTTTAGTATTAACCGTCTTTTTAAATAGCTAAAATTTTTTTGGAACTTGGTGGGCGAGAATATCACCATCTTTAATGTCTAGAATAAAAGAGAGAAATTTTCAAATAAAGTAGACCTATAATTTTCTCGAATTTATCTCAATGTCGAGAATGGTAGTTTCAATCTTCTTTTCATAATCGCAATACATTAATGCTCCCTACACTTGATAAGTTCAAATCAAATGCATGCTTATTTTGTTCCTACATAACTTTGTTCTTTTTCACCTAATTTACAACAATAAACGAATAATTTTAAACAATAAACTAAATTTTAGAGCTGAATTACCCTCACAAATGAGCGTTATCAACATATAGTGCTTTAAGTTACTTTTTCTATTTATGCAAGAACTAAAGAACTCTAGAAAATAGAAAGATGAAATGAGGCAAGTTTGAGAGGTATCACTAAGACAATGCATATGTAAAAAAAATTACGTTCATATCTTCCAATAAAAAAGACATTTTTAAATTACTTTTAGAAAGTTTAAGGTATTAAGAAATTTTTTAAAAGTTCAAACGTAATTTTGAGATGAGATATGGACCATTTTCGATATTATTCTAATTATTAAGAGGTGGAATATATATATATATATATATATATATATATTTTTTTTTTTTTGTAGAGAAATATTTATGAAACTTTAAAGGTTGAATAATTTTAAAACCATCTAAGGATAATATTCTATAATTTAGCTCTGTTTTGATATAGAAAAGGAGAAAAGAAAAGAAAAAATAAATAAATAAATAAAAGAGAAAAAAAGCGAAAGAAAAAAGGAAAAGCTAAACCCTAATCAGTGTCGTTCGACAGTGACCAGGCGCACGTTTCACAGACGACGACTCATTGTTCAAACGGCGGCAGCGCGGTGTTACCCACGAACAGCAGCGGGCGCGCTTGTCCTCTTCTTTTCCGGCGACTGCTCCAGCTCTCCAGCGAACGGCGACACCAGTGACGCTTACCCCTCTGCGCAATCGGACCACACCCGAATAACCGGATTTGGATTACCCATAGCCTCAATTTGCAAGTTCAAACCCATTCGAACACCTTCCAGCAACAATCCAGGTCTTTTTTTTTTTGTTAGATTTGGATAGCACGGTTTTGTTGAAGCCCTTTCCATCTCTGGTAGAGTATGTTTAGATTGTTCTCTAACCTTTAGGAAGTATCTGTTTGCAGTTTTGGAGTCTTTCAAACACTTTTCAGCCAGGCTCTAAGTCCATTTTGGTGAGTTTCAGGTTGTAAAGCTCTATTTAATCTTCACTGGATCAAACCATTCTCTCTAAGCTAAATGCTTGTTTTTTTTTAAAAAAAAAATTCCTAATTTGGACTTCTTGATTTTAGAAATTTGAGATATTACCCATAATTTTGTAGTTCTCAATTCGTGAAGTGGTTTTCTTGTTCGCTGCTTTTTTTTTTTTCGTACTTCTTTGGATATTGATATTTGTGATCTGTTTGTTTACATTTTTTTGTTCGGTTAGTTGAAAGTTAGAATTGTGCTACCATCTCTGCCCTAATACTTTATTTATTTACTTTCCTTTTCCACGTTTAGGTTGTCTATGGCCTTGCATATGTTGGTATACCGTTTGATCAACCTATATTCTCTTTTTGGATTTTCTCCACAGTTTCTCTTATGTTATCCTTTGTTCTCTTTAACAGTTGAACCATTAATGTGTAAGAAGAGAGCTGCAATTCTTGCTAGACGCTCCTTAATAGCATTATGCAACATACGATCTTCATGTAGCTCCTCAGTATCAAACAAAGTCCTAAATCAAGTTAGAAATTTAAGCATTGCTTCTGAAAGAGAGGAATATCAGAACGATAATGGATATCATGCAGATAACTCTTTGCAGAGTTACCAAAGCCATGGTGGATTTAGCAGTGACAGCCAAAGCCCTGGGTACTATCAGCATCATGCCCAAAGTGCTAGTTTCCAAAGCTCTTCTTGGCCTAATCAGAATATTCTACTTGAGCGTAGAGAAAATTTAACTGCTTACAATGGGTTTAACAATGGAGAACTGCAGCAGAACAATTATGAGGTTTCTGGACAGAATTCATGGGGCACACAGATTGAGTCCAGACAATTTGTACATGGCAACAGCCTAAATTACCGCAATTCTATGCCAGGACTAAACAATCATATTCCCATCTCAAGACAATATGAGCAAAACTCTATGTCTCAGCCACATCCACAGGGGCAATATCAACAAGGTGGCAGTGTTGAACTATATCAGCCAAACCCAGATACTATTCAGAGTCGCACGATTGGTACTCAAGTATTAAACAACACCAATGCTGATGAGGAAATTGGCGTGACTAAGGATAACCCATATGGTGGTACCCTTGAGGAGCTTGATGAATTCTGCAGGGAAGGAAAATTGAAGGAGGCTGTGCAAATTCTGGAAATGTTAGAGAAACAAAACATTCCTGTTGATTTATCCCGGTATTTAAATTTGATGAATGCATGTGGGGAAGCAAGGTCCCTAGAAGAAGCCAAGGTGGTTTGTAATTACGTAATAAAATCTCAAACCCCTCTCAAAGTTAGCACCTATAACAAAATTCTGGAGATGTACTCTAAATGTGGTTCCATGGATGATGCCTATATGATATTCAATAAAATGCCCAGCCGCAACCTAACATCTTGGGATACTATGATTACGTGGCTTGCTAAGAATGGCCTAGGGGAAGATGCTATTGACCTTTTCTACGAGTTCAAAAAAACTGGGTTGAGAATTGATGGAAAAATGTTCATTGGAGTTTTCTCGGCATGTAGTGTCTTGGGAGATGTTGATGAGGGGATGTTACACTTTGAATCAATGACAAAGAATTATGGCATCATTCCTTCTATGCAACATTATGTTAGTATAATAGACATGCTTGGTAGTGTAGGTTATGTAGATGAAGCATTGGAGTTCATTGAAAAGATGCCATTTGAGCCAGGGGTAGATATTTGGGAAGCAATGATGAATATCTCTAGAGCTCATGGGTTGATGGAGCTTGGTGATCGTTGTTTTGAGCTTGTCGAGCAGCTTGATCCCTCTCGCTTAAATGAGCAATCAAAAGCTGGCCATTTGCCTATAAAAGCTTTAGACCTTGCAAAAGAGAGAGAGAAGAAAAAATTAGCCAACCGGAATCTTTTAGAAGTCAGGAGCCGAGTACATGAATATCGAGCTGGAGATACTTCTCACCCTGAGAATGACAGGATCTATACCTTGCTTAGGGGTCTGAGGGAACAAATGAAGGAGGCTGGTTATATTCCAGAGACTCGATTTGTACTCCATGATATAGATCAGGAAGGCAAAAATGATGCTCTACTTGGTCATAGTGAGAGACTTGCTGTTGCATATGGTCTAATCAGCAGCTCAGCCCGCTCACCCATTAGAGTAATTAAGAACCTTCGAGTTTGTGGTGATTGCCATAGTGCACTAAAGATAATTTCAAAAATTGTGGGTCGAGAACTCATCATCCGTGATGCTAAGAGATTTCACCATTTTAAAGATGGATTATGCTCTTGCCGTGATTACTGGTGAAGAAAACGAAACTTGAGGTATGTCTTGTCTCCACTTGTTTTCCTTTAATGTCTAAGCTTTTTCAGGTTTGGACATATTGATAAATTGCTTTAATTTATATTCCTCATTCCCGTTAAAAATTGAATTGCAAAATTAGGTTGGCGCTGAATTATATGTTGTATTTTGTGATGTTATGAAAGTTTATCTTTATATTCCTGGTCTTTGTTTTTGTTGTTTTATTTTAATTCGTGGTCTTCTCATTTCATTGTTGCATTTGCATCTTGTTCAAAGTTTGGTTGGACATTGAAATCTAATTTTTTTTTTTTTTTTTATTAGAAGTTAGAAAATGCATGTTTAGAGTTTGGCTAGAGATTGAATTACCTCTTGCTCGATAGACTCTAGTAGCACGGTCAGTTATCTGTCATTACCTAAAAGGGGAAAAATTTTGTGATCACCTCCTAGTTGAAACCGTACGTGTACTTGATTGTAGTATCAAGTAATAAGTGACGTTCTCAGTGCAATATTCTTAATGATAGTGTGTTGTCATCCACTCATTTACAAATTATTGAGACTGATAATGCCTTCCCCCCCACCCCCTTCCTGCCTCCTCGAGGTGTATTGATTGGCAATGATGTGTTGTCCAAAGTGACATACCCACAAAAAAAAAAAAAAAAAAAAAAAAAAAAAAAAAAAGAAAAAAGAANTCAAGTTAAGTAATATATGATTTTGGTACTTTGTATAGGATCCTGGATTTTGTAAAAGTAAGAACTTTGTATTGTAAGGTAATAAATGGTCCATATTCCTTAATGGTGGATTTATGCTTCTAAAAGGCTTCATCAAGGTGAACCATGAGCTCCATTTCTATTTTTGCTAGTTGGAGAAGTTCTAAGCGGACACATGGACAAAGGTATGTCTATGAAGGTTTTAAAGGCTTTTTTGTTGGCAAAGATGGGATTCTTACAAGAAATAATTTTTCATCGATGAAATGAAAAATCACAGAGAAATATGGAAAATTTTTCACAGAAGAAATGACAACTAAGGCTATCGGATCATCTTACAACACTGACCAAAACAAACTATACTAACTCTTGATCAAATAGAAAAACTAAACAAGAAACAAAAACTAGGAAAGCACACTATGATGTCAACAACTGTAAGTTTCAAACTCTCAAACCACCAGCAGCAGCTTTCTTTCGAGCTCCCTCATTAGTCAAAACAAACTGCCGACAGCAAAAACTCTTCCTCCCAAAACAATGGATCAGAAATTGCAACTTGAGCACCATCTACCTTTGGAACCAACAACAAATAGAGAAAACCGTACTTGAAGAACTCTCAAGAATTTGTAAAACTCAAATGAAAGACAATAACTTAAATAATCTTTTGCCTCGTAAACTTTGAAACAATTTTGAGACGTTTTCAGGCTTCAAAGTAAATCAAACAAATTCATGGTGAGCAATATCAACCTAAGCAACATAAGATAAGATGGCTCATAAAGTGCGTGAATTTTGAACCTCTACCATCGGGGGGGGGGGGGGGAANGTGTTGATAGATGAAGGATTTTGGTTTGTCTAGGTGAGGGATGATGCTTTGTAATGTCATTCTTACAAATTTCATAATGTTCTGGCTTTGGCTTAATGAATCCTTACTCTTCTAATATTCTGTCATTTGCAAACAATACCAATAGAGAGTTCTCTTCATTAGGGAATGTCATGGATTATCTCTTCTTTGTTGCCTAGCTAAGGATAAAATGTGTGTGAGAGAGAGGGGAGAGTAGGAGGTGGGGATGGAAATGGATGGCATTCCTAGTCGGGGAAGATAAAAGTGGAATCTAAGGATTCGAACTCCTTGATGTAAGATTTAAGGGGAAGTAGATTAAATCTTAAGGAAAGAAGCAGAGTTGTGACTTCAATTTTTATCCAATTGGTCTCAGCTATTGGAGCTATCGTTTAATAATAAAGCTGTTGTGGTTGAATTTTTCCTGATCGGTTCACATGGAGTAAACTCGAGTAACTTTATACTTGAGCTGAGGTGTAACATAGGCAAAAAGAATGAATGCTCGAGTGGTTGAAAAGAGAACTTTGGGTTTTGTAGGAGACATAGCGTTAATATGCTTTCTAATCATCAAAATTGTTCATACTGTTCATGCTTTTATAAAGTGGCCTCTAAGTTTCCTAATCATCTCATTGATCCTTGTTTAGATTACATGCTTCCTTGTTCACGAGCTGTTTCAGAAGGTTAGCTTTTTTAGTAGTTATTTCTCATCTTCCCCTCTGGCTATTGTAGAAGCACAATGACAGATAAATGCACAACTCTCATTGCATATGCATCTTCTGCAGCTCCATTACCATGTTCAAAAGGGTGTCGAGGTTCAAAATTAACAGAAAGTTCAAAATTACTATTCCCAGGCAAAGTCACCGAACTCTCACACTTGGTGGAGGCTTAGGCTTGAGAATGTATGGAACAAACCGTTGATGGCTTGTGCCTGGGCTTGGATCAAGCCTAAACTATTCCTCCTAAAGTGAAGCTATTATTTCTCGATATCTCTTATTTACTTAGTAATGTCATCACCATTATCAATAACCCCAATTTTGATGTAGAAGGTTAGCAAGAGAACTAGTGATAGACAAATTTGAGCCAGGCAGTCGGTCAAACTAAACAAAAGTCGAATTGAACAAATTCTATTTTGTTTTCCCAATGATTTATTGGTTCAATTCTATGTGCTATTTTATATTTGGATTGGTTTTATCAAAGTTCTATAGAGACAAACCAATGTGTCTGTACATATGTTAGTGAACAAAGTATCATGTAGCGTGTAATCTTTCTGAGCAGTTCGATATAGGTAAATGTTTTGGTGGGAAAATTTGTGCATTTTTAGATGGTTTATCAATGAGGAAACTACTTAAACCAAGAGTAGTGAACATGATTGCATTGGTTCGTGTTTGTATGGTACGATTCTAAGTGCTGTATTTGTTATTATTTATAATAAGTTAAAATATCATTTTGGTTTAAATATTTTGATGTTGGTTCAATTTACTCCATTATAAGTCTAATTTTGATCATTGTACTAAAAATACAAATTTACTTCGGATGTTTTTTTTTTTTTTTTTTAAAATTTTAAATAAATGGATTGTATTATATTATTAAGGTACAAAGGGGCGAAATGACTTGCTTGTACCTTACAGATCGGTACAGTGGAATGTGCAGCTTTATTGAGTTTTTATTTTCTATTTTTTAAAATGATTTTATTCTTTCTTTTCCTTTTGGGATGAAATTTAGAGATTTAAAGTTAATAATACTTGAAAAAAGAACTATGTTCACCCTAGTTGTCAAATATCATTCTTGTTTTTACCTTTAACAATAATCCTCCTACTTGAACTTTAAGTTTTTGTTGATTCCTTGATTCCTCATGTAAATCAAAGCAAAAAAAAAAAAAAAAAAAAAAAAAAAAAAAAAAAAAAAAAAAAAAAAAAAA
>NW_019268570.1:1301745-1345440 GCF_002738365.1 Cucurbita moschata
AAAAAAAAAAAAAAAAAAAAAAAAAAAAAAAAAAAAAAAAAAAAAAAAAAAAAAAAAAAAAACTAGGTGTATATAAAAGGCTTAAAAACTCGACAATCTCATGGCATATTTTATTAAATTCTTTTAAGGTTCACGTGAACTCTTCGATTGCTATAATTCCTTATGGTTAATTGGAAATTTAGAATATCTCCTTCACGCAAGTCTCTTTTAAATATAAAACGTGTTATCATTTCTCTGGTGTGTGCAAAATTTGTTTAGTTTGAATAGGAACTGTTGTGGGACAAAAGATACTCGGTTTATACCAAGTTAGAGGTTGGTGCGTCTAATCTTTTGTGTTTGGTGTCAAGGGTAAGCTTTTTTTTTTTTAATTTTTTTTTATCGAACTTAGTGGTCACTATACAGTAGGATCATGCAATTGTCTCATGAAAACAATTGTGGTACACTCCAGCGATCTAGACACTCATTCATATAAGAAAAGCTTTTGAGGAACATGAATGTTTTTCGTGTTCTAAAGGACCCTTTTGTCTCGAATAGTGGTTTGAAGCAATCTTTATTCCCACACCTCTTCATTGGTCGAAGAATATCTTTATATTTCTCCTTAAACACACTCTCCCAAGCACACTTTTTTTTTTAATAAGAAATAGGGAGTTGTGGATTAAGCATCAACCAAATGTGACTCGATCTTAATCTTGAACGAGTTATGAACTCCTGCCTATGAACGTTTATCCTTTGATTTGCATGGGTGGAATGAAAGCTGGGAACATAATATTTCGAGATGGAATTCACTTCTTTTCATATATGGGAAGTAGATGAGTTATTCTCTAGAGTGTTGATTTCAAGACTTGAACAATGGGGCTGTACCCTTTTATTGGCTCGAGAGATACTTGACTTATGATTTGATCATAAAAAAAATTATTCAGTAGAGAATTAGTGACACTTAAGGTGAAAGATGTAATTATAGGAGTAAAATGAACTTTTAACTCAGCTGTAGTTACGAACAACTCGTAAATGGTTTAATTGTTTGTAATGATTATATGAATGGACATAACTTATACTAAAATGCATAAGAGGATAAGTCTAAGTTTATAACGGAGTAAACTATAGTTAATGAATAAAAATTAATTAATTAATTTTGTATCATTGAAGTATATAATCTATAGATCCATAAGATCTCTTAATTACTAGTTTAGAGTAACGCTAAAAAATTTAATTTAATTGAATTAAATATATTAAAAGAATTTTTTTTATTAGATTTAATACATTAAATATTAAAATAATAAATATATTAGATACATCAAATGTGAATATGGGTTGAAATTTGGATGAGATTGAAATGAGTGAAATATATATTTGGATATCATAATTGAATAAGATATTATATTATAATCTATTGATATTCAAATATATTATTTGTAAAAAATTATCTAACAATTCCCATAAATAGTATACTTGTGTTGAGTCAAAAGGTCACTCATGGCTTTTACTTTCTCTGTATAGAATTTTGTTGAAACTCTATCCTTTGGGATCCCATTTCAAGAAGCTCCATAAACCTTGGTCTCGTGCTTGAGTTATAATAAGGAAAATCTCGTAGAATATGGAAGAATTTCTGTGTTGTTGGAATACATCAATGAGGCTTGCAAGCTGCGGTTTCTAAAAATGTAGAGTTCTTACTCTCGTAATAATAGTTTTGTTTTAATTATCAATAAAATCAAATCGGTTTAAAATGTTTTTGCTTCTTCAAGGCTCTCATGTATAGATAATAGTGTCATCCGAGGAGGTCGTGAAAATGAAGTCACGATAGATAAATTTCTACATTTAAGTCATAGACGTTTGGATAGGTTAATATTGTCACAATTGCGCTCTTGTGGCAGCGACAACGGACAACGATTGTGCGACATTTGTTCTAACCCTGCAAACAAGTCAATCGTGTGAAAGTCACATTTTGTAGACAATCTTGACATATTATCGAATCTCAAGTCATGTCTGAGAGAAATATTTTAGAAAACGTGAGCGAGAAAATGCGTTGAAAATAATTTGAAAGAAAGTAATGTTATAGACTAAAAACGAATAAGTAATTATGAAAACTTTGATAGCATGTAACTCTGGTAGTAAGAATTGACAACTAGTCAGATCTCCTATAATGCATTTTGGGGCATTTTAGCCCTGGTAGGTGTAGATGTAATTTTGGTGGACGATCATGCACCTTCATATTGACACAACATGGTTTTGGTGAACGATCATACACCTCCATATTGACACGACGGGAATAGTAAATACCTAACTACACAAGAATGCAAATAAAAAGGGGTTTGGAATGGACATGCGGCTATGAATAATACGTCTTGGACGAGCATGACCAAGACATCTGACACACGACACAAGCAATATACCTTAGACAAGCATGACCGTGACATCCTCTCTCACTCAATTGGTTGACGTCTCTGTCAACCGACTCTTCACGAACTCAACGATGTATGATGAGGTTGACTTTAGGTCTCTCGACGCACTTCCAAGTGATCTCAACATTGAGAAGTCTTTTGCAATTTGCTAGGAACTATTGAAAATCAATTCTTGAGTCATCGACTCTTCGTGTCTTCTCTATCAAAGTCTCTTTTACTTTCTTCGCAGTAAAATTCTTTTTCGTGACATGAGGTCGTACCACCTCCTTGTGTCCGATATCTTTAGCAGGATAGTAACATTTCAAGTTACTGACGTGGACAATAGGGCTAGTCCGCATCCTTATGTCTAGCGGTGTTTCAACTTTCACCGTCTCATACTCAGCTTCTGAATTCGTTCCAAATTTTGCTTGAAAGGCATAGAGCGTTATCTTTTGTGGGCACTCAGTTTTTTAGTTGGTCCCTTTGCATATGAAGCAAGACAAGGAGATTTGGCTATGACTGGTTTGGTTATGAGGACTTCGCCATGGATTTCTACCCGTATAGTGGGAGGACTCACATTCTCTTCCACTTATAATTCTGTCACTTCTCCACCTTTAGGGGTTTGGGTTTGGGTTGATAATTTCTATTACCTCATTGACAGAAGCTTGGCTTGGCCTTTCAAGGATTGATTGTTGCTAAGGTCAAAACAATTGTTTGGCTGTGGCATATACCTTGAAAAGGTCTTGAACTTTTTGTTTATAGTTTGGTCTTCACCTACAACTTCAATCAGTCAACAAAGCTGAAGAACTTGTCTTTCTCAGATACGTCGTAAATATCCAACATAAACTCAGAAAACTGCTGAACGTGGTCTCGAATATTCCCTGTATACCTCAGCTCTCTTAACTTCCTCCTATTATCTCGACATTCTTTGGGAAGAATTATGAGCGGAGTTCTTGTTTTAAATTCTCCCAAGTGTCCACGGTACATTGGCCATCTTGAATATTCATGTACCCACCACAACTTTGCATCGTTAGCTAGATGTATTATGGCCATATGCCCTTCATCTCTTTTCTGTACTTATGGCTTGAAAGTATTATTCGAGGTCAAAGATAAAAAGGTATGTTCTTAAATACTCAAACATTTGTGAGACCATCTGAACGATCTCTTATTGGGCATTGTTTAGGCTCTCGATACGTTCCTCCATTCGAGCAATAGAGCCCATCGAGCTATCTCCACGCTCGAAGCCACCAGAAGTTATGACCTTGTCTTATAAGGTCTCGACCTAACCATTAGTTCATGGATGGGCATTGCCTCAAGGTGGTCTACCATTTTGTCGATCCTGTCAACTTTAGCGGCAATCTCGTTCATTTGAAACTCTAAAAGCCCAATTCCAGGAACGTCACTCAAGTAGAGAAATTGATCTTCAATCTCTACCAACCAATCAACCTGAGACTTGCCCAGTTGTTTTGTAGCGAATATGTATGTTTACCACGATTCAAAGAGTCGACTAAGCTATGATACCACTTATCACAATCGCACTCTTGTGGCAACGAGATAATGATTGTGCAACACTTGTTCTAATCTAGCAAACAAGTCAGTCATGTGAAAGTTGGACTTTGCGGACAATCTTGATGGATGATCGAGTCTCGGGTCACGTTTTAGAGAAATATTTTAGAAAACGTGAGTGAGGAAATGTATGGAAAACTATTTGAAAGAAAGCAATGTTATAGGCTAAAAGTGAATAATCAACAACCTTAACTTTGATAGCATATAACTCGGGTAGGAATAATTGACAACTAGTCATATCTCCATATAATACATTTTGAGGCATTTTAACCTAGGCGACTGTAGACATAATTTGGTGAACGGTCATACACCCCTGTATTGACACAACAGAAATAGTAAAAGTCTAACTTCACATTCAACCAAGTAAAAGAGGGTTTGGAACAGACATGCAGCCATGGACAACACATCCTAGATAAACATGGTCGGGACATTCAACAAGCAGACACAAGCAACACGCCTTAGATAAACATGACCACGACAAATAGCATCTATTTTAAAACTTTGACAAAGATGTTAATTTTTTTTGGTTTTCATTTATGTTATTTTATGAGTTTATTATTATGTTTGAAAAGAATTTATGAGAATTTATGTCCGATGACAATGCTTAAAAGTGAATTATTTTTAAATAATTTTTTCTGCCCATAGTAGCTATGACATGCACGTTTTTATGAGAACTCTAAATTTATAGATCCGGTAAACTAACTTACAATGTAGGCTTAGAATGTCTTTATGACGCGGCAACAAATGCTTTGTCACCATCCAGTGTGACATATGAATCAAGTGTCAGATGAAAGATAATATATGATGTTGTTATGTTATGTTATGATTTACTATTCATGGAATATCAATGCTACATGATGTTTTGATGTTCAAAACATTTTTAGATTTAACATGTTTTGTACTGTGATTATGAATCTGTAGTCTCGTGAAAAGAGGTTGGTAGTAAGCTACTTAATACTAGTATAAGCATGAAGATGATTTTTGTTAAGGAAGATTAGATGTTTCAGTCAGATGCCTTGAAACATAAAAAACCGATGTGGTATTGGGACCTTAAAGATGAAAAAAAGGATGTCATGTATACTAGTAAATTGCTTCAAATGAAAACGACCAAGGGGACTTGATAGACAATAATATTCTATAGGTTGCTATAGATATTGAGAGTAGTAGTGTTGAAGTAAGGTTTTGTCACCACGAAGTACATAATTATGAAATTAAAGTGTCGGTACATACATGAAAAAGAGTGATATAGGCTTACCAAATGAAAAATTTACGACCTGACACCATTAAAGTTCAAGCACTATATACTTGAACTAATTTGTGATTGTCGCGACGACCTATAATAGAGTTAGGAAACCATGATTTAAAATTGAGCGGAACCATGATTAAATTGTAAAAATGGTTTCTAAACCAATTAGATGTCGTATCCATAATAATCTTCCTGGTGCTTCTATGCGAATGCATTTCAACCTCGTATTATGAATCATTTTTTTTATAAGTTTATGAGGGATCTTCTTAGTCATGTCCAAATGTTTAAAAAGTATTATAGTAGTTAAGGTTTCAAGATGCTTAATTTGTGATTGCTTTTCTTAAGTATCTCGAATTTCTCCACACGTAAGAATATTCATTATATTTATGAAACACTTATTTTTAGAGGAGAGTTTTGTCAAGATTCCCTGTTAGTGTAACAAAGGGATTGGAGGAAATAACCCTCTCATTCTGCTGTTTTTCCATTATGGTTATAGAAAATTTATTAAAATGAAACCACAAGGATGTATGAATAAAGAGGTCAATTGTTGGGCCTTGAGAATGTATATAATTTGACTTGGAAGGCAAAGATATACATAAAATTTATTAAACCATTTATCTAATTGATAGAAGAAAGCAAGTCATCTCGAAAAAAGTGAGAAAGATGGAGCTAAGGTTGAATTAAGTATTTTAAAGGTTCCAACATTAGTATCAACCCAATATGTTGATTTGAACTAAGAGCTTGAGTCATGTACCCGCTTCCAATTCTTAAGATTATGCATAAAAAAATTTAATAGAGTTGAGGTACACCAAGCCACATACACGTGTTATTAAATCATACTTCACACGCCTTAGTGTTTTTGTAGTTTTTATACCTGGTGACAACGTGTTGATGCTACTACAAAGCATCATGGTGTTATGCTGCTAAGTGTCACAATCGCACTTTTGATGGTAGCGGACTTACGATTGTGCGACACTCACTTTCTAGAAACAAGTGAGTTAAGCCAATTCGTTCTTGCGTCGCCTACGACCAAGCGATGTGTTAGGTTATGGAGCCTACTACTTATTTATAGCTTAGTCAACTGTTATATCTGGTAAAGCTATATTTGGTAAAGCTATATCTAGTAAAACTATATATGGTAAATAGCTATATATAGTAGATGGTTAAATCTGAAAAAGCTATATATAGTAAATAGCTATATATAGTAGATAGTTAAATCTGGTAAAGCTATATATAGTAAACTGAACTATATATATATCCGGTCCGGTAGAGCTTTGAAAATGTATTTTCTATTCTCTGTAATTCTCTCTTACTATACATACGTGAAATCATCAATAAAAAAAAATCCTTTTAGCCAGAGTTCTCCTTGCACTTTTCTCTATCCTGTTCTTTGTGTTCATCTAGATAGAGCGTGTACGTTATTGTACGATCCTAACACGACGTATACTCGAGCCTCTGGCCTCGGTTCGAGAAGAAAGTTTTAGAAAACAGGGGCAGAGAGATTGCGAAAGAGAGTTTTGAAAGCATAATTTGAGAGATTGAAATTGGGGTTATATGTGATGCAAGCAAAAAGGCAACAACAACGGCTTACAGCATATAACTATCGGGTAGGGAGAAGTTGACAACTAGTTACAACATATAACTATCGGGTAGGGAGAAGTTGACAACTAGTCATATCCCCTATAGTACATTTTGAGGCATTTCATGTCTAGCAAGCCTCGACATGATTTTGCCGAAACGTCATACTCCCTTACAAATACAAAAGTAGAGCATTACAACATGGAAAAACATAAAGGGTTTGGCTTGGCATGGTCATGCGGTCATGGGCAACACGCCCTGGACGAGCATGATCGTGACATCCTCTCCCACCTAATTAATTGACATCCCTGTCAGCTGACTATTTTCAAACCTAGTGATGTGGGTTGTGGCAGAGTCCAGATCTTCGACGCGTTGCTAGCTTGTTTCTTCCGTAGGGAGGTTCTTCCATTTGACAAGGAATTCGCGAATCCTCCGTACAGGTCTTCCTACTTTCCTATCCTTGTCGGCCAGGATTGTCTCTACTTCTTTGATGTCTTTTGTTTTCAGATCGATGCTCGGTTTGGTGGTTGCATTTCGCTGATCATCGTTTGGATCGGGGTGACAGGGCTTCAGGTTACTCACATGAATTACTGGATTGATTTTCATCGATGTGGGTAACGCAACTCTGTAAGAAGTAGCCCCAATCTTTTTGAGAACTTCAACCGGGCCTTCATATTTTTTAACAAGTCTTTGTTTCTTTCGACTGTGGAATCTGATCTGTTCCGGCTTCAACTTGATGAGGACTTGGTCTCCTTCTCGAAACTGGAGGGAGCGATGCTTCTTGTCCGCCCACTTCTTCATGTGTTTGGAAGCTTTCTCTAAATTCGCTTGGGCTATATCTGTTGTCTGCATCCATTCTCTAGTGAAGTTCTGAGCTTGAGGGTTCTTTATTGCATAAGGATGATCAATAATATGGGGCAAGGCCGGTTGTCATCCACTTACAATTTCAAAGGGGCTCTTTCCCATAGACGAACTCATTTGACAATTGAAACAGAATTGAGCGACATCTTGTAGTTGTACCCAGCTCTTCTGACGAGCGTCGACGAAGTGAAGTAAGTATTCTTCGAGCAAGCAGTTGAATCATTCTGTCTATCTATCAGTTTGGGGATGGTAGCTTGAGGATATATTTAAAGTCGTTCCCAAGAAGGCGAATAACTCAATCCAGAATGTGCCAATGAATCTACCATCCCTATCGCTGATGAGGCTCGATGGAATACCCCATAGCTTCACAATGTGTTTGAAAAATAGTTAGACTGTTAGTTCGGCTGAGCATATTTTGGGGGTGGAAACGAACGTTGCATACTTCGAGAATCGGACTATAACCAAGATGGCTTCATACTCACCAACTTTTGAGAGGTGTGTTATGAAGTCTAGAGACACTTTTTCCAAGGCCTTGTTAGCACGGGTAGAGGTTCCCAGAGTCTCGAGACTTTGGCTTTCTCGACTTTGTCCTGTTGGTAGATGAGGCACGTCTTGGTGTATTGCATTATGTCGTCACGCATATTTGGCCAGAAATACCCCTTTTTGATTAAGGCATAAGTTCGTTGCCACCCAAAGTTTCCGACCCATAAAGTATCATGACATTCTTGGATGAGGTTCTTCCTTAGTTCTCCTGGACATATAATCGGTTTTCTTTTGTCATTAGAAGGTCTCCCTCGACCCAAAACTGTCGTGTCTTCTCAGCTTTGGCTAGTTCAACAACGGCTTTGGCCGACGGGTCTCTATGTAAATGTTTTTTGATGATGTCGCACATCGATCCATCGATCTTACTTGAGTGAATATGGGCTAACATGCACAGAGCTGCATGTTCGCCCTTCAGACTCAGTGTGTTAGCTACTTGGTTACTCTTTCCTGTCTTGTGTTCAAATTTAAAGTTGAATTCAGCCAACGACTCTTGCCACCGAGCTTGTTTTGCCGTCAACTTCGGTTGATCGAAGAAGTGGCAAATAGCACTGCTATTCGTCTTCACCACGAATTGTGATCTCAAAAGGTACTGTCTCCAGACTTATAGGCAATGGACCACAACTAGCATTTCTTTTTTAGAGACATTGTACCTTCCTTCTGCATCATTGAGCTTTCAATTTTCATAAGTGATGGGGTGGCCTTCTTAGATAAGGACATCGCCTAGGGCAAAGTCGGAAGCATCTTTCCCTATTTCAAATGGCTTAGAAACATCCACCAATCCGAGGACAGGACTCCTCGCCATAGTTGCCTTCAGATCTTCGAAGATTATTTGACATTCATTTGGCCACGACCAAGGGTGGTCTTTTTTCCAGAAGTTTTGTTAATGGGGCAACTCGTCGTAAAAACCCTTCGACGAACCACCTATAATAGTTTGCCAATCCTAGGAAGGATCATACATCGGATACGGAAGTAGGAGTTTTCCACTCTTGGATAGCTTTTATCTTGTCGTTGTCCATACTGATCTGCCCACAACTAATGACATGTTTAAGAAAGTTATGCATGTTTGTGCGAAAGCACATTTTTTCTTTCTTAACATATAACTGATTCTGCCGCAGCTTGTCAAACACTAACTTTAGGTGCATCTTGTGCTCTTCTAGGGTTGCTCTGTATATGACTATGTCGTTGAGGTATACTATGACGAATTTCTCCAAGATTCGTGGAAAATCTAGTTCATTAACGTGCCAAACGTAACTGGGGCGTTTGTTAGGCCAAAGGGCATTACAAGGAACTTGAAAGCCCCGTATCTTGTTACACACGTCGTCTTGGGCTCATCCCCTTCGGCAATACGTACTTGGTAGTACCTTGATCGTAAGTCCAGCTTCGTGAAGTATTTAGCCCCGTGAAGTTGGTCAAACAAGTCGGATATTATTAGTAGTGGGTATTTCTTACGTATAATCACCTTGTTTAAGGCTATATAATCTATGCACAGACACAACATCTCATCCTTCTTCTTCTAAAACAGTACGGGGGTTCCATAGGGTGCTTTGCGGGATGGATGAATCCTGCCTCCAACAACTCATTTAGTTGTTTCCTCAATTCGGCTAGCTCAAGGGGAGCCATCCGATATGCATTATTCACTGGAGGTTTAACCCCGGGGAGGAGTTCAATTTCATGATTGATGCCTTGACGAGGTGGTAATATTTGTGGTAAGCTCTCTGGCATTATGTCGGCATAGTTGTCTAGTACATCCTTGATTTCGCTCGGAATGGTCTCCTCAGTGGTCACGTCTTCCATCAGGGGTATAGCCATAAATGTGGGTTCCTCTCGTGCAAGTCCTCATTTCAATTGTATGGCAGAGATCATTCTAAGGTTACTTGGTTGCTGGTTGCTTGATGCTTGCAGGTATTATTGTGGGGTTCTGATTGGTAATCACCAAGCATTTCGCCAGTGGCATTGGGATAACTTTTTGTTCTAAGAGAAAGTCCATCCCAAGTACTACATGGAAGTCGTCTATACAAACCATGACAAGGTCCATTTCTCCTGACCAGGCCCCTAATTTCAAGGGGACTCTTTTGGAGACTCCCATGATAGGCAAGGCCTCGGAGTTGACAGCTTTCATTTTTCGGGTTCCTTTTCTATGGTGAGTCTCAATCTTCGGGCTTCTTGGTTGGCAATGAAATTGTGGGTCGCACTTGAGTCTATCAAGGTGTTCTTGCTCGGTCGTTAGTTTATTGTTGCGTCTATGAACATAAGCCCTTTCTTTATTATCTCTTTCGGGTCGACCTTCCTTTGGAGGGATGACAGGAATTTAAGCGCACTCATTCGGGGGTTGTCTTGATCTTCCTTCTTGTCTTGTGTAGTCTCGACTCTTGTGTCGTTGCTCTCTTGAATGGACATTTGGAGTACACTGAGAGAGGCTCGGTGAGGACAGTAAGACAGTTTGTGGGGGGCCTTTACACAACAAGCACTATAAAGGCATCGTTGGGTAGTTCTTTTAAGGGTAAGGTCCTCGAGATGTCCCCACTTGGTTATTATGAGGAGGTCTATCTGCCCCTCCATTTGGTCTGTCGTTACTTTCGTTTGGCCTATTGGGGCCTTCGTTTTGATGACCTTGCGTGATAAGCGCCTACAATGCTGGAATTTGCAAAGTTAGAGGTCCTTCTAGAATCCTTGCAAAACGTTCACAGAGAAAGCTAACTTAACGGATTGATTCCAACCAAGAGCTGGTTAGAAGATGAATGACTCTTAGATCGAACTTGGAATCTATGATGGTCACTCTTAGATACCAAGACAATGCACTCCAGAATTAGCTTGATCAAAACTAATTCAATGAATCGATTTAAACATCAAACCTAAAGCAAGGTTTGAAAAAGAATAACACCAAAAGGGTATAAAAAAAACACAAGGTTTTGTCTATATTCAACCATCCATCCCAAACATGAATATTACATGCCTTTAAATAGGTCCAAAAGGTAACCCTAACATAATAAAGTTCAGCCACTAACCACAAATCACTGATGAAATGCTATTAAATACAAATTGAAGAAAATAAGGCATTAATAAATTGTCTTAATTGGTAATTCAACTACTAAAAGCAAGTCTTCTATTACTTTCCAATATCAGCCACTCCATTATCTTCTTGATTTGATATGCTAATGCTATAAAGATTTTTGGGCTCAAAAGTCTTTGTTTCAACTTGTACACTAGCTAACTTTTGAAGATGCAATGTATAGGCCTCTTGAATCTTCTTAACCTTGCTTCTTGTAATCGATCCTTCGGGTACATGCAAAGGGTCAGCAGTTGAATTCATATAATTGCGGCTTATATGCTTTCCCCCCAGTATTTGAGGTTTGTGTAATTTTTCTTTGGAAACTAGCTTCGCTTCCAAAGTCTAGAAGTCTTTCGGCATTGGCGATTGTGGTGGCTAGGTCTTAAACCTTTTTCTCGTATATTTTTGTCATGGCCCACGATTGCAACCCATTTATGAAGAGGAATACCTTGTCTTTCTCTTACATGCCCCTGATATCCAACATCAAGGTCGAGAACTGCCTGACATATTCCCTTATGCTTCCAGTTTGTTTTAGTGCTAGTAGTTTTTCCCTTGCTATGTATTTTATGTTTTCGGGGAAGAATTGATCCCTCAACTCTCTCTTGAGGTCTTCACATGAGTCAATGATGCATAATCCATTTTCAATGTCTTGCACATTCAAACGCCATTGAAGCTTTACATCGTCTATGAGATGCATTGTGGCTACTGTAACTTTTATGTCTTCGGTACAGGCTCCTATGGCTTTGAAGTACTGTTCGACATCAAAGATAAAGTTCTCAAACTCTTTGGTGTCCTAGTTCCCTTTGAAGGCTCTAGGATCTGGGAACTTCAGCTTGTTGGGTCCTGTATGAGTTTGCCCTGACGAGACGTTCTCCACGGCTTTCATGGTCACCGCAATTCGGGTGTTCATCTTGGTCATCTTTCCTTGGATGGCATCGATCGTTGTTCTGAATTCGTCAGCTAATCCATTAAACAGCTTCATCATGGTATTCTTTTAGCTCGTCGAACTCTTCGCCACGTCCCTCTTTGTGTGCGATAGAGCTATCAGAGCTACCAGCAGGTCTTGAGCTGCTTGTAGGAGTAGTTCTTTCTTTGAGTGAGTCCACTCGAAACATTAGTTCTTTGATCAGCAATCCATCCAGGCGGTTGCTGATTGCATCGATTTCTTCGACTTTTTCATTCAATTTCATCACTCGTGCTTCCAAGAAGCAGATGGTGCCAGGGACTTCTTTGAGTAACAACATTTCCTCCTCTATCAAAGTAAGCCAGTCGGCTTGTGATTTTGTGTCGACTTTATCGTCAACATGGTTTCGGTCTTTAATATGTCACGAAGCTAACAAAACTCTGATACCACTTGTCACAATCAAACTTTTGATGGCAGCGGACCTATGATTGTGCAGCACTCACTTCCCACAACAAGTGAGTTAAGCCTATTTGTTCTTGTGTCGCCTACTGCCAAGCAACGTATGCTCGAGCCTCTGGCCCCGATTCAAGAAATTTTAGAAAACGGGGGCAGAGAGATTTCAAAAGAGAGTTTTGAAAGCAAGATTTGAGAGATTGAAATTGGTGTTATATGTGATGCAAGCAAAAAAGCAACAACAACGACTTACCGCATATAACTATTGGGCCGGAAGAAGTTGACAACTAGCCATATCCCCTATAAGTATATTTTGAGGCATTTCATGTCTGGTAAGCCTAGACATGATTTTTGCCGAAACGTCATACTTCCTTACAAATACAAAAGTAAAGCATGACCGTGACAGTAAGCATCATAGCACGAGTGCCCGTCTTTTTCTTTTCGTCTTTGTTTTACTATGCCGGGTCATTATCCTCTCGAGTTTGGACTTCCTCATTTGCCTTACAAAACTTTTTGGTTGTTTGTAACACCTCTTCACGATTATCAAGTTTGCCCTTTGACAAAGCTTTTCTAGTTTCAGCCTTGCGGTCTCCAAAGTTGCCTCTTAAACTTATGCCAGTTACATACCATCCAGTAGTCCAAGTTCCATGTCGAATCATCTGATTGTATCATTTTATGGCTTATAGACATATATAATGGATAGTCTTGTATGCATAATCATTACAATCTTCTAATAAGAACGAATCAGATGATGTGAAAAGCTCAGCCGTGAGAGAACATTCTTGGGAAAGAATAACGTATTAATATTATATTCACATTTGCTCAAAGCAATGTTATCTGAAAAACAATCGATCACCCGAGAGAGCATTCAATACCAAACAAGGCACGTGATGTATTTTTCTATAATCTTCTAACATTTCATTTTCACAATAAATACAAGAACTAATCACCAACCCATCCACCCACACCCAAATAAAAGGAAAGAAAAATGAAAAAAACATCTCAGAGAAGTGGCTCAGAAAGTTCCATCTCGTTTGAACTCTCTTGTTGTTGTGTTTCAGAACGGCGAGAGCCAACAAAGTCGAGTCCAAGCCACTGCCATGGCCAACAAACGTATCTACTCCCATTTAATCCTCTTCTCAAATCTTCTCGTTTATCGAGCTCTTCAAGCTGTCGGGTAAGCTCTTCCACCCTCTCCCTCAACCTGGACGCCCTCACGTCCGCCAGTTTCAATGATTTCTCCGCCGCATCTCTGGCTGCCATAGCGGCATTTACTGTCTGTTCTTTGAATTTGAGTTTATTATCCGAATCCAACATTACCTTCCTTGCTTCTTCAACTTCCTCTTTAACAGCTGAGATCTGCCAATGCCAAATTCAAGTCTCTTACCATAAAGTATTTAGCTGGAAAAGATTAATACTTCCAGTAATCATAATTACAAATTAGAATAAAAGCCCTTGATCATAGGCTGCACAAGAAGTAGTTTTGTATGAACTAGTAACCAAGTTATCAGGTCCAGACCATGCAATGGGAAAGATAAGAAGAAACTTGCAAATTGATATAAATAAGGTCCCTTGGATAACTTTTTTGTTCATGAAAATTTAGATTATAAACAATACTCCCAACCCCGTGCCAGACAAGTTAGAAGCAAGCATACCTGTGCCAGAAACTCTTGCTCTACAGCTTTGCCAGCAGCCGCTTCTTGCTCTGCAGCTACCTTCCATCTCATGATTTCTTCTTCCGCAGCTGTAATGTCCATCATTAACCCTTCAACCTAAATCACGAAGAAACCCAAAACCCAATAATTATGAACAGAAACGAATGAACAATTAACTTAAATCAATGAACAATTAATTACATACACTTTCATTGGCAACTCTCTCCTTTTCTTCAAGTTCCATAATTTGAAGCGATCTAAGTTTAAGCTCCTTGGATTGGGATTCTAGACGCTCTTTAAGTACAACTGACTCTGCCCTTAACACATGTAAGATAAAAATAAAAATAAAAAATAAAAAATAAAAAAAATAAAAAGCAAAGAAATTACAGGTCAAAATCAGCAGAGATTACATATGCATATGTATAATTCTATAAATATTGGTCGTTTCTGCGAGACCCCAATATCTAAAGTAAATCACAAATACAAAGTCCCAGGGTTTGTTTTAATCAGAAAATCAGCAACTCAGAGACTGCTGAATATATGTTCTCGTACCTTAATTCCTCCAGTGAATGCCGTAGCTCAATGATTTCAATCTGAGATGCCTTCACGATATTCTCCAGAGCACCAGCCTGTATTTTGCAAGAGAACATAAAAGAAATTTAAGACTTGATATCATTTAAAGGAAAAGCTTATAATAAAAAACAAATGCACTTACCAGGGTGAATATTTCATCCTCCTCTGCATCTACTGCTTTACCATTGTCCCTAGATGTTGAAAAAATCTCGTCTCCAAGAAGCTTGCTGAATTTGAAATCAATCCCAGCCTCCCTTAAACCATTCTCCGCAACTTCAAATAATTGATTTGCTTTTGAGGGATCAGATGTTATCCTCTTAGATAATGCACTCCTTAGCAAATTTCCAATATGTTCTTTCTCCTTGAGCAACTGCGCAACTGTTTCATTTAAATTCTTAATTTCACGAATCTTTTCCTGAGTTGAACTCCTTGTCTTATCCATAACAAGTACTGCTAACGCATATATAGATTCCATTCCAGCCAACGAAGCCCGGACATTCTCCTCTATGTCTGTTTCCTGAGGGAGGAACAATGACTCTGAAAATTCAGAATGGTCTATATCACTGGCATCAACTATCTTAATAATATCATAAATTTGGTCGTGAATTTTTGAAATGAAACCCAACTGATCCATAAGTAAAGGCCTTTGGGACTCTACTTTTGACTCCAAATTCCTTAACTTATCATCATACTCCTGCGCAACCTGCCTCAGTTCAGAAGCTTCATCCTCAGCCCTAGTTAATTTACCACACAAATCTGCTTCAATTTCAGATATCTTTTTATCCCTTTCGGTGAGAGTGTTTTCCAAGTCTTCAATAACAGAAGTTTTCTTCGAAACCTCATCCCTCAGCCCACTAATCGTAGCTTCAAGCTGAGAAACCTCAATGGCAATTTCATAATTCCTAAGCTTCATTTGTTCCCTGGTTTCGTTTCTTTCCTTCGCCGTGGTGTCAATCTGTCTAACAAGCTCTTCAACAATTTCATTTGTTCTCTTGATAACCCCATAGGCAACTGCAGGTAATCCAGTATATTTTTGAGACCTAGGCAACCCACCTGCTGTAAAATTCTTGAAATTGCTCACTTTTGCAGATATCTTATCAATCCCAGTCACTAGCATATGGGATGCATTACCAATTTCTGATCTCAGAGCATCCCTTTCCTTGAGGATCTCATCAAATTCCTTGGTAATCTCATCCCTAAGCTTTGAGACCTCATCTCTCTGCTGATTTGCCTCAGCCAACTCTGCAGAAACCTTTTCATTCAATTTCAAGGCTTCTTCCTTCTCCCTCAATGCCTCATCCCGCTGCCTCCCACACTCATCGCGCTTCTTAATCGCCTCATGGGCAAGCGCCTTTAAGCGATTAAACGACACTAGCAATTCTGATTTTGAATTCTCTGTTGCTTCTCGAGCTTGCCGCTCACGATCACGCTCCGCAAGAATCTCTCTAAACCTCTCAACAGAGATTTCTTCAGTAGAAGGATTCTGAATCACAATAGGATGTTCATCACCCTCAACATCGCTGAGCACAGCATCTACGTCTTCGTCAACACTACTCGCCATCTGTGTAACACCCCAAAATTCTAGCCTACATTAAGGCACATTACTAGATTTTCAAACTTGATCCCAAGTAAAACAACAAACTCATTTAAAGAAAAATTAGTAAAAGAATGATCAAGCAACAACATATTCAAAAAACTAAATTCAACCATATAAGTAAATCATAGTTTAGGCTCCGAGTTGTTTTTGGGGACACCTCCTCTTTTACATCACCAATCTCATAATAATCCTTATCACCAATGGGAAACGGAGGGGTACGTACAAGTGTAATCAGTACATAGCTCCCACCTGAGGAGCCACCAAACAACATACAATGTACATTACGATATCATGTATCTTACATACAAGCTAATCACGTACTATATGGAATGCGAGTAACATAAGAAACATGCTCAACATATGACTCCATATTATGCATAATGTTCCTGTTCAAAGCTCTTTCAAACACCTCCATTTCCCATAACTCTCTTTACTTCGCATTCACAAGCTCTTCAGGATTGACTCCTTCGAGTCGCATCAACCTCTAACCATTAGTACCTACGGCCTCAATGCTTCTCTGTAGTTTACAGTACTCAACGTTTGACCCTTGACCATTTGTATTCAAGACCTCGAGCTGTTACATTGCTCCATGATTGTTTGTATTCATGACGCAATGATGACTTAGCAACATATTAGTATTCCACGGTCACCACAAAACTTGCTCTATGGACTAATCACATCGATCATTGACCATTGTACCAAAGCCTTGTATCATCCCTCATCCATTTTTACCCAAGATGCACAAATATTCACCAACTTAAAAGCCTCAACCATTTGTAAATATAGTTCTCTTGGCAAAATGGATTTGGCAATACCAAGGTGAAGAACAGCCTTTGGGAGAAAAGTAGCTGATGCAATATATGACACCACAACTCTAAAAAAAAACTAGGCAAACATTTGTAGAATCAGCAAGAGGCCCATGGAAATCTATCTTGAACTTTACAACTTTGATATAGGACATAGATGAACTACAAGCTTGGGGATGGATCGAAGGTTGATTTATGGACCGATGTTTGGCTTGGAAATGGGCCTATGTATAGAAGATTCCCCCTTATTTATAACCTCTCCCCTGGTAAAGTAGTGGTGGTGCATGACTTACAGGTGCATGCTAAGGGTATTTGGAATCTCAAGTTGAGAAGAAACCAAAAGAGATGTTGAAATTGATGAATATGCCTCCCTTTTACATTGCCTATCTTTAGCGGTTCTTTCAACCGAAATTGATAGAGAATATGGGAACAAAAATCCAATTGGTTTTTTACTACTAGCTCCCTCATTCGTGATCTTTCCCCTGTAGCAAAGACAAAGTACCAAAGCCTTACGAGTTGATTTGGAAAGGTCAGGAACTTTCCCACAAAGCTAAGCTATCATTAAAGATGACAAGTTACAAAGAAGGATGCCTTACCTGGTTCTCTACCCACAATGGTGTGAAATCAACAAGAAAAGTTCAAAAACACAAGTCATTTGATTCTCTCTTGCAATTTTGGTGTGAACTTCTGGAATATCACCTTACCCTCTCTTGTTGACAAAGGATCCTACCAAATGATCCCAAGTTGCTTCCAAGTTACACTCTAGGAGGTCACCCTTCAAAAGAGAAAGGAGACTCCTAGGGAGAACTTTATCAGAACCTTTTGTTGGATTATATGGCAAGAATGAAATAGAAGAATCTTTCAAGATAAGGAATGATCTTTCTGTAGATTTTTTTTATGCTATGGTCAATATGGTTGTATCTTGGTGTAAATGCTCTCTCCTTTTCCATCACTACAGCTTTGCTTCCCTCCTTTCTAATTAGGGAAGCCTGTTATAGATCTATCCTTGGGGGGTTTCCCATTTTCTGTATCTTGTAATTTCATATCATCAATGAAATTATTTCCCATTCAAAAAAATATACCTTACTTCATTTTCTCAAAACTTAAAGTCCTCTAACCCTTTTCTCACTAATAAGACTCACAGTCTCACAAGAATGGACAATCCTATATCATGCTTTCAAGACCATGATCTTAGCCGAAAGACCACATGAACACATTCATCATGCTTTTCCAGTCAATCTCAACATCACAACACCACAGCATCCTCAACATCGCAATATTATAACTAAAACCTCAGCATGTTCAAACACATCCAAATATCTAAGAGTTCAAGAATGGCACTATATAAATCATAATTATCAAACAAATCAAACAAGACATACACCATATAAGGCATAAGGAAAACAGACTCAAGCAATAAAAACTACAGACAAATGTTGTAAAGCATTCCTAGCCTATTCTAACGGTTCCTGAAACAAGAAAGACAAGATTTCGAGGTTCGAACTCAGTTCCAAATTCTTGATTAAAGTCAAAATGGTTATGAGGAGGCGTTGCCAACGTGGACCATAAACTATGTTCAATCAATCCGAAACTAGTCCAAACCTAAATAGAGAGGAATTCCAAGGGTTCGAAACTACTCTAAAACACTTCGACCAAATTCAAAAGGGTTTACCGCCTAAATCTTGCCGAAAAGGAATTGTGTCCTTATTGAATTGTATTCATATGGGTTCGGGTTGTGCGTCCCCGCCAAAAGTCATCGAGCTGCCAAAAAGTAGTTCGCGCCGTCGCGAATCTGGGTGCTGTCATCGCAGAAGGAGCGTCGCCGCCAATAGAAGCACCGGCAGAGAAGATCCCCCGAGGGAGGAAAACTCGTCGTCGCCGTTTGACGAGGGACGGAGTTGGCGCGCAATAGGTGGATGGAACTCGCGCGTGCGTGGATGGGTGACGCCGGAGACCAATGGGTAGGCGAAGTTGCAAATGAAAAGGGATTTGGATTGCGATTACTTGAGAATGAAGCTTAAACTTGGATGAAAAGGATTTTCGCCGGTGAATCTAAATTCAATGGAGAAAGAAAAAAGGACGACCGAAGGACGGAGCATAGAAGAAAAGGACGAAGGATACCATTTACCAACAGTCTTCTTTTGCCATTGCCTTTTTAATAGAAAATTATTTATACAGCACCGATGATATGATCCTGTGTTATCCGACCTACCCTAGTTTTCTACATCGGAAATCCCGTTGGCTGCCACGTTTTAGCTTCATACAAAGATACCCATTTATATTTTTATTTATTTTTATTTTTATTTTTGCCCATATCGTATTTTCCAAGCGAAATTTTTCATAAATTTTTATTTTTTTAATGAATTATTTCTCTTTTTATTATAATTTCTAAAACATTTTAATAAATTTAATATTATTTCAAAATAAAGAATAGAATATAGTTTTTACCCTTCACTTTGAAATTTATGTAGTAAGTGACACCCGTTCGGGCTAAATTGGATGTGTAGTACTTCTTTACACACGATCCAACATGCGAACGTGGACCCACCAGGTAGGATCGCGTACCCCCTGGCTCTACAGGTTGAGCTAGCACTCGCTGACGGGCTATTGCATGACACCCGGAGGGAATGACGACTGTCGTATCATAATGGGAAACATGATGGTCATAATTAGTCATAGTATACGCGTTTGCACCATCATAATGGAGAAATATCTCGATGCACGTGCCACACAGTTACGCATAAGGTTCCTATACTTCCCATCATGACATAATAAATAATGTAAGATAATCTCCGTTCTTTTAAAGCAAATTAAATTAGGTAATTATGCATACATAATTCTTATACATCATTTCATATACATAACATAACTTCCAATGACATGACATAATGAGGTTGTGCATCATAGATTTCCTTATTTCAAAACATATCATGACATGTCATACCATATCATTGTTGGGTTCTATATTCTAAAACTCATAGTTTGTAAACAAAAACATATTTTATTTTCAATAAAAATTGTTATTGAATAAAGTGAATTTTACGATTATTAATCTAAATCCAATAAGCGAAGAACACTCTAACTATAATATGACTACTTGAACTATATGCAAACACATAAGAGTGGATCAAGTTTAAGTATATAGTCAAAATGATCTATAGTACATGGATAAGGCTAAGTGTCATATCGTGAAAACACTATGGATGCGGCCCACTTTTGTATATGATATAAATAATGTGATTACTAAATTGTACATACGGAGACATGTGAGTAGGGGCGTCCTATGCAATGAGTATTGCATAAGATCGGACCATGAAGAAAATCACTCTCACTTTATAATGTCATTTACTGTTGAGATTGATTTTTTCATTTGATGACCTAGGTAACTCGATCTTAATTCTGAGCTAACCATGAACTCCTGTTTATTCGGAATTATCTTTATATTTGCATGGGTGAGAGTGGCTCGAGTTCGCTGACTCAATAAGCCTCCCATTTCAAGGGTAAGACTGGGTGAATAGCTGGGGACATAGAGTGCAAGATGGAATAAACTCCTACTCACTTTGGAGGGATAGAAGAGAGGTAGTTCTCTGAGTACTGACTCCAGGTTTTGAACAAGGGGGCAATTTGGTTTACTAGTTGGACCACAAAAACCAATTGTTCATTAAAGGGTCAGTGGGACATAAGGAACAAAAAGTAACTTCAAGGGTAAAATGGTAAATTGACCCAACTCTAGTTATGAACAACTAGATCGACTTACTAATCATGGTTATATCAAATGGACAGAAATATATCTATAGTGAGGGGAGTGCAACTACTAGGCTACAGTGGAGTGTCCTTAGTTAACGAATGTTGATTAACAAGGTTAATGAGTTTAGCCGGTTAATCTTGGATCGTTGGAGCCCATGATCTGTAGGTCCATTAGGTCCCCCTGCTAGCTCATATTGGACTAAACCATAGAATAGTGTGACGAATGAGTTCGAAGTGTCCGAATTCAAATTAGGGAATATGCGTTATATTTAACCGCATTTTTGTTTTATTTACTAATTAAACAAAAAGAGAGAATCGGAGATATTTAAATAAGATTTAAATATTTTAATTATAAATAGTGATTCATAATCAATATATGTGGGAATTGATTGGGATTGACATTTTATTTAATGTTAAATATTAATTAAATTGTTTTATTAATCATTTAATATTATTTTGATTTGAAATTAATTATTTAAATTAATTTGTTGAATTAAAATAAACAAAGTCAAAATGTTACTTCACCTAATGGAAAAATCCATGCTTGAGTTGGTGGAATATTGAGTGTCAATATATGATTTAACCAAACTTGCATGCTTGACACATAATCCCACAAATTTGAGTGAAATTTTGAGTGTCAAAATTTGGTTTGACCAAATTTGCATGTTTGCCAAATAAACTCCACAAATTTGAGTGGAATGTTGAGTGTCAAAATTTGATTAATTCAAACTTGCATGCTTGCCACATAATCCTACAAATTTGAGTGAAATTTTGAGTGTCAAAATTTGGTGAACTCAAATTTGCATGAACATGCAAATATGACTCTATAAATAGAGTGCTTGGGAAAAACCTTGAGAAAAACTCTCACAAACTCTTTCTTCGTATATACTAGATCCCTTTCAAGTTTAGTCACTTATCGGATTCCATAATCCCGTTCTAAGGCCGGAGAATAGTAGAGAAGACACTAGTGGTGGTTCGAAACCAGTTCGTGAGAAAAAAGAAATTTGAACTACAAAAGGTTAGTACTCAAACTCCTTGAATTTTAATACTTATGAACATGATAGTTATTTACTATAATTGATGTTCTAAGAGTGCCTAAGATCCAAATTGCTTTTGCATGTGTTATATTAACCTCATCAATTGGTATGAGAGCAAGTTTTAGGCACTTTATTTACATTAATTTGAGCATGGTGGGTACCATTTCATGAATTAAAAATTGTGGATGCTAAAGTGGACGTTTATGGTTTTGGCATTTTTTTATGCTTCTATTTGATACCGTTATTGTAATTGGTTTGATGTGTATGGGCTTTAATGAGTGAAGAAAGGTATGTAATTTTTATGGAGTCATTAGAGTCCATTTTAGGTCGTAATTGATCGATAATGGAAATGATGACAAGTTGAACCGAAGAAGAAGGAAGAATTTTTGTTTCCTGACCCAACCCAACTCGCGGCATGTTCGAGGGAGTGGATCACATTATTTTTTAATTATTAATGTAATAATTTAGTTAATTGATTGCTTTAAAATGCCAAAACCAGTCCATTTTAGTGTGTTTAATTAATTATGCATTGTGAATGTATGTTTTAATTAAATAGAAAATGTAATTGCATAAAGTATGTCATATAGGTTTAAAATCCCACCATAGGTTAAGCATGTTTCATGCATTACAAGTATGTTATAAGTGTTATAATGTATAGTATGCATGTTTAGGGTTCCATGAGTGATAGATATAAATTGTTATATTATTGCATGGAATGGATGATTATATAATTGTCATATAAAGCATGTTAGATGCATGTTATAGGTTATTTTCAACGTCATAAAACGAGATAGACGTTAAAATCTATAATGAAGATAAGTGCATGCTCACTTAGGGTTAAGAACCAAGCACGATCAATTTTAATAGTTAAAATAGGTCGATATCTTGTAAAATTGCGGTTACAAGAAAGCTCACCTAGGACGATCTTGTCTAAGGCTGGAGGTACTTAAGTTGACGGTTTACAGAACACCTGCTACCTGGAGATCGGGCTAGTACTTGAGCTTAGTTAGCCCAGTTTTATGAGCATGCGTGAGTGATGTAATTTTTTTTTTTAAAAAAAAATCACCTAGACTTAGGTTATATTTAATTAGCCAGAATATTGAGAATACCCAACCGTCTAAAATACTTAATGGGAGGAAAAAAGTATATGAGATACATAGTTTTTTTTTTTACGCTCTCTGGAAAATTCACACCGTGAGATTCATACTCGGCCTCGTGTCGTCCTGGGAGCGGCCTCCATTCGGAAGGTGTTTGCATGAGTCAATAACAAGGTGAATAGAGAAAGTATTTATAGTAAGTGGAAGGAAGTATATCAACACATCCTATGATCTCCACCACTAGGTTGCACCGTGAGATACCATGTTCTGCCTACATGTTGCCCTAGAGCAACTACCCATTCGGAGGGTCGTAACATGGGAGAAGAAACAACGCAAACTCCAAAAATGGATAGGATTTCTTAGGTTCATTCCCAACTTTGGCTTTTTCATTCGATAGCATTGTTGGAGCCGATCTCTAAGGTCTGAAAATGGCGGGTCACACTTACAAAGAATTACTAAGAGTTAGTATATTCTTGACCAAAGTGGCGATAACTAAAACATTATAGGAATAAGAGTTATTCTAGGATTAGTGTTTAAGTCAAGAATGTCTTGGTTTAGTAAAGGAGTGATTGATTGCCCCTCGATAGCAGTTACTCTGACTCACTAAAGTATCGTTGAAAATGATAATTTTTTTGATACATTATTACATTTGCTAAACCTGATTGGATAAAAAAGGATTAAGTCAATTCACTAATAGAATTTTCTTTATATCACAGCATGACAAGCTCAATAATACAATTACTCGCTTTTGAGAAATTAAACGGCGACAATTACGCAACATGGAAATCAAACCTAAACACAATACTTGTAATTGATGATTTAAGGTTTGTTTTAACTGAGAAATGTCCTTCAAACCCCAGCTCAAATGCAAACCGAACAGTTTAGGATGCATATGACAGATGGACAAGGGCAAATAACAAAGCCCGAGTGTACATTTTAGCCAGCATATCTGATGTTTTGGCTAAGAAACATGATGTTATGGGTATTGCTAAAGAGATTATGGAATCTCTGAAAGGGATGTTTGGACAACTGTCCTTCTCCCTTAGACATGACGCCATAAAATACGTTTACAACTGCCGTATGAAAGAAGAGACCTCAGTTAGAGAACATGTCCTGGACATGATAGTCCATTTCAATGTGGCAGAAGTAAATGGAGTTGTCATTGATGAGAAGAGCCAAGTTAGTTTTATCATGGAGTCTCTTCCGAAGAGCTTCCTACAGTTCCGCATGAATGCGATGATGAACAAAGTAGAATATAACTTAATTGCTCTTCTTAATGAGCTACAGACTTATCAATCCCTCTCCCTTCCTCAACCTGGACAAATTTTGAGTTATTACATTATACACATTTGCTTCTCGTAGTAATTTCTTAGAGGCAGCAACATTTGTTTCTCCTGTTTGTCCTTTGTTCATTAAGAGGGATTGATAAGTCTGTAGCTCATTAAGAAGAGCAATTAAGTTATATTCTACTTTGTTCATCATCGCATTCATGCGGAACTGTAGGAAGCTCTTCGGAAGAGACTCCATGATAAAACTAACTTGGCTCTTCTCATCAATGACAACTCCATTTACTTCTGCCACATTGAAATGGACTATCATGTCCAGGACATGTTCTCTAACTGAGGTCTCTTCTTTCATACGGCAGTTGTAAACGTATTTTATGGCGTCATGTCTAAGGGAGAAGGACAGTTGTCCAAACATCCCTTTCAGAGATTCCATAATCTCTTTAGCAATACCCATAACATCATTTTTCTTAGCCAAAACATCAGATATGCTGGCTAAAATGTACACTCGGGCTTTGTTATTTGCCCTTGTCCATCTGTCATATGCATCCTAAACTGTTCGGTTTGCATTTGAGCTGGGGTTTGAAGGACATTTCTCAGTTAAAACAAACCTTAAATCATCAATTACAAGTATTGTGTTTAGGTTTGATTTCCATGTTGCGTAATTGTCGCCGTTTAATTTCTCAAAAGCGAGTAATTGTATTATTGAGCTTGTCATGCTGTGATATAAAGAAAATTCTATTAGTGAATTGACTTAATCCTTTTTAATCCAATCAGGTTTAGCAAATGTAATAATGTATCCAAAAATTATTAATTTTCAACGATACTTTAGTGAGTCAGAGTAACTGCTATCGAGGGGCAGTCAATCACTCCTTTACTAAACCAAGACATTCTTGACTTAAACACTAATCCTAGAATAACTCTTATTCCTATAATGTTTTAGTTATCGCCACTTTGGTCAAGAATATACTAACTCTTAGTAATTCTTCGTAAGTGTGACCCGCCATTTTCAGGCCTTAGAGATCGACCCCAACAATGCTATCGAATGAAAAAGCCAAAGTTGAGAATGGACCTAAGAAATCCTATCCATTTCTAGAGTTTGCGTTGTTCCTTCTCCCATGTTACGACCCTTTGAATGGGTAGTTGCTCTAGGGCAACATGCAGGCGGAACATAGGAATCTCACGGTGCAACCTAGTGGTGGAAACCATAGGATGTGTTGATATACTTCCTTCCACTTACTATAAATACTTTCTCTATTCACCTTGTTATTGACTCATGCAAATCCTTTCCAAATGGAAGCCGCTCCTAGGGCGACACGAGGCCGAGCATGAATCTCACGGTGTGAATTTTCCAGAGAGCGTAAAAAAAAAAAAAATGATGTACCTCATATACTTTTTTCCTCCCACTAAGTATTTTAGACGGTTGGGTATACTCATTACTTAAGTATATTTTGGCTAATTAAATATAACCTAAGTCTAGGTGATTTTTTCAAAAAAAAAAAAAAAAAAAAAACTTACATCACTCACCATGCTCATAAAACTGGGCTAACTAAGCTCAAGTACTAGTTCGATCTCCTAGTAGGTGTTCCGTAAACTGTCAACTTAAGTACCTCCAGTCTTAGACAAGATCGTGTCAGGTGAGCTTTCTTGTAACCGCAATTTTACAAGATATCGACCTATTTTAACTATGAAAATTGATCGTGCTTGGTTCTTAACCCTAAGTGAGCATGCACTTATCTTTATTATAGATTTTAACGTCTATCTCGTTTTATGACGTTGAAAATAACCTATAACATGCTTTATATGACAATTATATAATCATCCATGCAATAATATAACAATTATATAATCATCCATGCAATAATATAACAATTTATATGTATCACTCATGGAACCTAAACATGCATACTATACATTATAACACTTATAACATACTTGGAATGCATGAAACATGCTTAGCCTATGGTGGGATTTTAAATCTATATGACATACTTTATGCATATATATTTTCTATTTAATTAAAACGTGAATGCATAATTAATTAAACACACTAAAGTGAACTGATTTTGGCATTTTAAAGCAAGCAATTAACTAAATTATTATATTAATAATTAAAAAATAATGTGATCCACTCCCTCGAGCCTGCCGCGGGTCGAGAAGCAAAAATTCTTCATTCTTCTCCCTCGGTTCAGCTTGGCATCATTTCCATTATCGATCAATTACAACCTAAAATAGACTCTAATGACTCCATAAAAGTTACAGAACTTTCTTCACTCATTAAATCTTATACACATTAGGCCAATTATAATAATTGTATTAGATGGAAGCATAAAAAATGCCAAAATCATAAACATCCACTTTAGCATCCACAATTTTTCATTCATGAAATGGTACCCACCATGCTCAAATTAATGTAAATAAAGTGCCTAAAACTTGCTCGGATACCAATGGATGGTGTTGTTGTAATACACCCGGGAGCAATTTGGATCTTAGGCACTCTTAGAACATCAATTATAGTAAATTAACTAGTATGTTCATAAGTATTAAAACTCAAGGATTGAGTACTAACCTTTTGTAGTTCAAATTCCTTTTTCCTCACGAACCGGTTAGAACTACCACTAGTGTCTTTCCTACCGTTCTCCAGCCTTAGAACGAGATTGTGGAATTCGGTGAGTGACTAAACTTGGAAGGGATTTAGTACATGTGAAGAGAGAATTTGTGAGGAATTTTCTCAAGCTTATTGTCAAGAATACTTTCTATCTAACTTAATCACTCTATTTATAGAGCCATGTTTGCATGTTCATGCAAATTTGATATCACCAAATTTTGACACTCAAAATTCCACTCAAATTTGTGGGATTATGTGGCAAACATGCAAGTTTAGTTAAATCATCTATTGACACTCAATATTCCACTAACAATCCATGGAGTGAAGTCAACATTTTGACTTTCTCAATTTTAATTCAACAATTAATTTAAATTAATTAATTTTAAATTAAAGTAATATTAAATGATTAATTAATATTTAACATTAATTCATATGCCAATCTCAATCAATTCCCGCATATATTGATTATGAATCCCTATCCATAATTAAAATATTTAAATCTTATTTAAATATCTCAGATTCTCTCTTTTTGTTTAATTCGTAAATAAATAAAAAATGCGGTTAAATATATCGTATATATTTAGTGCATATTCCCTAATTTGAATTCGAATACTTCGAACTCACTCGTCACAATGTTCTAAGGTTTAGTCCGATGTAAGCTAGCAAGGGGACCTAATGGACCTATAGATCATGGGCTCCAACGATCTGAGATTAACCGGCTAAACTCATTATAACATTCGTTAACTACTAGGGCACTCCACTATAGCCTAGTAGTTACACTCCCCTCACATAGATATATTTCTGTCCATTTGATATAACCATGATTAGTAAGTCGACCCTTCACAGGTTGTTCGTAACTAGAGTTGAGTCAATTTATCGTTTTACCCCTAAAGTTACTTTTTGTTTCTTAAGTCCCACTGATCCTCTAATAAATAATTGGTTTGTGGTTCAACCACCAAACCAAATCCCTCTCGGGCCAATAAGAGGATGGGACCCCTTGTTCAAGACTTGGAGTTAGTACTTAAGGGAACAACCTCTCTACTATCCCTAAAAGCGGGTAGGAGTGAATTCCATCTTACACTCTATGTCCCTAGCTATTCACCCAGTCTTACCCTTGAAATGGGAGGCTTATTGAGTCGGCGAACTCGGCCACTCTCACCTATGCAAATCTAAGGATAATTCTTAATAAACAGGAGTTCATAGTTAGCTCATGATTAAGATCGAGTTACCTAGGTCATCGAATGAAAAAATCAGTATCAACAGTAAACGACATTATAAAGTGAGAGTGATTTTCTTCATGGTCCGATCTTATGCAATACTCATTGCATAGGACACCCCACTCACATGTCTGTGCATATACAATTTAGTGATCACATTGTTTATATCATATACAAAAGTGGGCCGCATCCATAGTGTCCCCAGGATAAGGTACTTAGCCTTATCCCTGTACTATAGATCATTTTGATTATATACTTGAACTTGATCCACTCTTATGTCTCTACGTATAGTTCAAGTAATCATACTAGAGTGTTCTTAGATTATTGAATTTAGATTAATAATAATCATAAAATTCACTCAATTCAATAACAATCTTTACTGAATAAACATCAATAATAACTTTATTGAAAATAGAATATGTTTTTGTTTACAGACTATGAGTTTTTCAACATAAAACCCAACAAAATGTATTTGTAAAACTTGATTATGAGACTTCGTGTATGTATTGAATGACATAATGTTGTGAAGTCAAATGTATAAGAAGACATAATTTCGATAGTTTTCAACACTAGCTGTAAACGTTATACAGTTTCATTAATATTTTCTAAAAATTTATGCAAAAACTGAAATTAATAATAGTTTTAATTTTTAAATTTTTTTTAAGGATAATTCGGAATTTATTTAAAAAATGAAAGAAAATATTGGGTAAAGAGTGGAATATTTTGATTAATATAATATTTAAAGAAATAATTTGAGGGAAAACAAAGAGGATGAGTTAGTTACCCGTACGTGCGTCCACAGGTGATAAAAAAGCAGTTAATAAATCTCAGGTTTGAAGAAGATGACGTAATATTATTTGTAAGAATTGGTAAACGACACTTGTACGCGTTCATGACGAGAGACAGACACAGACAGATCGGATTCATTTGCAATTCCCTATCGCTTTTCCTTTTCCGCCATTGGAGCTCCTTTCCAGTATTCTCTGCTTCTTCAATTCCGCTTCCTTTTCCTCGTCATCCTTATCAGGTAGCTACCTCTTCCTTCATTTCCCCTTCTCACTCCATTCATCATGTTTTTGGATGCCTTTCTTCTTTCTGCTTCTTAGATTCAACTTGTTTGTGTTTTCGTCTTCCTTGATTCCCCTGCTTTTTATCCTCTAATTCCAGTTCCTCGTTTTTTTCAATCGCTTTTCACTCCGATCATTTTTTTCTTTCCCGATACAATGCAATTTCGAGGTTGACTTTCTTGGTTTTTTTTATTGAACTGATTCGATTCCCCTGCTTTGTGTTGCAATTGACGAATGCATTTGCTTCTACGCATGCATGAGCGTTAAAACATGTACTGTCTAGGAGGGGATATATTGTGAATTCCAGGTTGATATATTCTTCTTGTTCTTTTGTTACTTCGTTTTTATTGCTCGAATTCCATGCTTTTGTATTACCTATGATGCATCTACTTGTACTTGTGTGGGGGCGGATGTCTGTACTGGATTTATTATGTCCTCTATGTTTGGATTGAAGTTGGTCCGTTTCTCTTCTGGCTAATAGATTCTTGTCTGGTTGGCTTTTTAATTCGAATCAAGAGAAAAGAAATTTTAATTTCCTATTTGCTCATTAAACTGAAAATCTCTATCACTTTGTGTGTGCGATCGTGTTCTGTATGCTCTGCCAATTGTAATTGTTATGCAGAACAAAATAAGAATGACGTTTGGATTTAGGGTAATTGCCGCTCTTGTTGTATCCTATCTCTTAGATTATTATTGTAGGCTTTATGGATAGAGCTTCACTTATCGCTGTATTCTTTAATCCCCATATTGACAGAAACATGTCAGAAGGCATGAAGTTGGAAAATGGCTCTGTTGAGCAAGATGAGGATCTCCATAACTCTGCAACTGAAAAGGTAAATAGTGCATTCCTTCTTATTTGAATGTTAAAGATGATCAAACCCATTTTCAACGGTATTCAAATTGCTTTAACTTGCGCATAATATTCTATTAAAGGGAACAGGCTCTGTCTTACTGTCCGTTCATCTAATCTACTCATAGGAACGCTTTTTGAAGCTTGAGTAATTATCTAGGAGGAGTATGTCAATTATTTTGCGATTAAAACGTAAACTTTCAAGACTTGTGCCATCTTTTAGCCCAATAAATGCATATTTATTGCAGAGTACAGATAGTAATATATATATATACTTATTTTTTTGAATCAGACAGTATCTACTTTCTCATTTCCTCCTCTGTTAAAGGATTCTCACATATTTCGAGGGGGAAATGGCGCCGTTTTGTCTATGGCAGAAAAAGCAGATACTGAACTGATAAATTAATGGCTACTATTTTAAAAGGAATGCCTAGGTGTGTCCCTGGGCTCTGTGCAGTCATTCTCTTGGCACATTGCTTCCCTAAAATGTACATCTTTGTGTGCTAATTCCTTCCTTGTGAACCTTGTGAAGGATTACAGTGTGAAAAAATATCTGTCTTTAACAAGGGATGCTTCTAGTAATATTAGTTCCCACAGAATGCCTATTTCTATTGATGCTTATATATATATAGCCTGACTAACTTTCCTCAATATGCATAGCCTAGCATTGATCCAGGGCAACCCCCATCACTCACCTGGCAACGAAAACTAAACAGTGAGGGAGTTTCACTTCGGCAGTTCAGGTTGCATCTGAAAGAGATAGTTCATCTGGTATTTTGAATTTCAGATGATTTCTTTTAAGATCTCTATTATACCTTATAACTTTGTGAGCATATATGTCATGGCTGAATGGTTCAGTGTTTCTTGGTGTCCAAGCAGTTAAAAAAGCTTGGTATTCATTATTTTGTTTCTATAATATCAGAATTTGACGGATTTATACTTCCATCTAGGATTGGTCTTCTTTTATAGATATTATTGATCTTCTTTAATAGATATTATAATGTGAAAATAAGATCACATGCTTGCCTATTTTTATAAAATCAATGTTTCTATGCATTATTGGTACTCAAATCATCAAAAGGATGCAGTTTAAACTCATGGTTTGAACTATCAGCCATGATGACTGTGTTCTGTGTGAAATATTACTCACTCCTTTTCTTTTCCAGGCTCCTGTAGGACTTAGGCTAGTCCGCCATATACGAGAAGAATCTGTGAAAGGAAGGGTAGTAATTTTATTGTAGTATGGCCAGTCCAGTTTGATTCTTAGGTTTGTAAGTAAATAGATCTAGAAATTATTGACTACCACTTCTTGTCTGCATTTCAGGGGGCTATGATAAATCCTTTTGTCAGGCGCCAAATAACTGATACTCATGGAATACCTCTAGGTGGTATTGGGTAAGTCTTTCTATCTTTATATTTTTCCCTCTCCAAATTTAGTATAACATGTACAGGACAATTTCTTTACTTGATGTCTGCATTTTTCATTCACCTATCCTCCTTTTCATAATTGCCTGCTTTTAATATTTGAAGATTTAAATACTCTTCCAAATAAAAAGTCAAGTTTAAAATCTGCATTAAGAACATGGAAAAAATTCTTTATATTTGTTTAGCCAGATTGAATAATGCTTAGGACCTTCGATATATATAGGATATGCAAAGTTACAGGTGATAGAAGCAAGTATTGACTGTTCAGATTGAATCAAGAACAATAAGAAATTTAAGCCCCCAATATGTTTTTATTTACATCTAAATTAAAATTTTAAGCAGTAGAAAGAATTTTGAATATCTACAGGAAGTGTACAGATTTCACATTGATCTTTGCATGTAGCTTGTCTGAATTTTATGTTGATGACCTCTTTTATGAAATATGTATCTTTACTTGTAATCTTCCCTTCCATGTGGATCTGCACCGATATTTGGTTATTACTTATGCTTGTTTTATACTGAAGTTGTCAATTATGTAAGCTTTTGGTCCATTGAAATTGACCTGAGAATAATTATATGTAACTATTCTTGTTCTTTGTTCTTTTGTTATTTAACAATCCAAATGTTTAGATCAGGAAGCATTGGAAGAAGTTACCGAGGTGAATTTCAACGATGGCAACTATTCCCTAGAAAATGTGAAGATAAGACAATTTTAGCAAATCAATTTTCCGTGAGTTCATTGAATCCCAATTAGATGCCTTTCTTTGTTTCTTTCTTTCTGTGTCGAGAGGCTTTTTAATGTGTATCACACGTCCTGTGTGTTCATTTTCATCCTTTTGGATTCATTAGTTACCAAAAAAGTTAGTCAATTCAATTATTAATAATAATCTAATTACGAGTACTGCAATAGGTTTTTGTTTCACGACCGAACGGGAAGAAGTATTCTACTGTACTATGTGCACAGAACCCTCAAACCGAGAGGTAGTTACTGAACTTTTTTATGATGTCAAGTTTATCTGCATTTGGAGATTGTTGAATGGCATAATTCAAAAGTAGATGTTTATTTGCCCTCTCATTATCATATACACCATCAGGGATGTTGAATTATCAGGAATTGGGTCTTGGGACTGGAATTTGAAGGGTCATAGGTCTACATATCATGCTTTGTATCCACGAGCTTGGACAATATACAATGGTATTTTTTTAATTCTACATTTTATGCTTCTTAAGTTCATCATCATTTATAAAGTGTATGTCATTTTTCACCCTTTTCCTCCACTGCAGGTGAACCGGATCCAGAACTTAAAATAGTTTGCCGTCAAATTTCACCTATTATTCCCCATAATTACAAGGAGAGCAGTTACCCTGTCTCGGTTTTTACTTTCACGGTAGAACTGCATTTCTGTATTCACATTTATTTTATTTTATTTTTTGCTGTTGTTGGTTTGTCTTATGAATTTAAGTTCACCATTGGTCTCTTGATCTATTTTTCTTCAGCTGCACAATAGTGGAAAATCAGCTGCTGACGTCAGTTTGCTTTTCACCTGGGCAGTATGTGTTCACCATGAATATCCATTTGATTTCTATAATTTCATTTTCTAATGCTATGTCATGAACTAATTATGATTCTTTTAGATTGTTACTTGGAATTTGTCTAGATTTTATCCAGAATCATGAGATTCTTTGGACTTGATTTTTCTTTTTCCGTGCTATTCAGAATTCAGTGGGAGGGATTTCTGAATATTCTGGTAACCATGTCAATTCGAGAACAAAGTAAGAAAATTACACTGCTGAACCTCATTTTTATTCTTTATGACCTGAACTATGACTGCAAGTGTTAATTAAATTAAAATTTTGCTCATTTATTTGTATTAGAATTACAATTAATTCAAAGCTGACCTACAATATTTATAAATTTTTTAGGACAAAGGATGGTGTGCATGCTGTGCTTCTACATCACAAGCAAGTGCTTTTCTCAGTTATTTATTCCAAATAATGTAAATAGAAAGGGGATTCGGATAGTGTATGATTAGTGCAATAGCTATAAATTTTCTGTTTCTTATCGTCTTCTTTATTAAACATTCAGGACAGCAAGCGGATTACCCTCTGTGACTTATGCTATCGCGGCACAGGAGGGTAATGACATTCATGTCTCAGATTGCCCTTGTTTTGTAACATCTGGTAACTTCCCGGGTATATCGGCCAAGGATATGTGGCTTGAGATCAAAGAGGTATTTAGCTTGATGTATTTTACATCATTTCCTGATGATGCTTAGAGATTAGAATGCATGTCAACTTTTATGACTCTGAGATTTGGATATCTTAAGAAGCGAATGATTTTGTTGAAATATTCTTTTATGTAACTGAGATGTGTGCGGTTTTGAACTTCATCACTCTACCTCAAATTCTTGGACACCTTAGGTAATGAATGGTTTTACTTAGAACTCGTTTGGTTTCAATTGGAAGCTATTTTTCCTATTGATTGCTCTGATTAGAAGAGAAAAGATAGGAGAGAAATGTTCGAGTTAGCAAAATCTCATGTAACTCTTCCTTGGCTTTTATAGATAGAGTTTAACAACTATACTCCCTTTTGTAGTCACACAAATTGAGGTGAAATTTTCTAAGCTTCGTTGTGACTTTGTTCTCTATGTAATACTTGGTATGGTGGACCTTTTATTGTAATTTTTCAATAATTATTGAAAAGTCTTGTTTCTTCTTTCGAAAAGAAAATTGAGACTCTTTTGCTCCCTTGTTTTTCACAAAAAGAAAAATATACTGCTTTACTGACTACACTACAGATTTCTAGTGTTATTATTTTCTTCATGTTTTCACCGTTCATGATGCAATTCTTATTAAAATCGTCATTTGTATTAGTACTTTCCTTTTGGAGCTTGATATATGTCTATTTTTTTCTAATAGCATGGTTCCTTTGATCGCCTTAACTCTCCTGACATGTCAATGCCCACTGAAGTGGGTTCATCCATTGGTGCGGCTATTGCTGCTTCAGTTACAGTTCCACCTAATGCAGTTCGTACTGTTACATTTTCGTTGTCTTGGGACTGTCCCGAAGTGAACTTCTCTGGAGGAAAAACTTATCACAGGTCAGTGGAAAAATTGTACAAGAAATGATACAACCTGAATCAATCATTATTTACGTTGTTAAAGAAGATTTTCTATGCAGGCGTTACACAAAATTCTATAGTAACCTTGGAGATGCTGCTGCCAATATTGCACGTGATGCAATACTAGGTAAGTTTTAGTTGTGCCATATAATTAGATTGTCTGAACCCCAATTTCTCTCTCTCTCTCTCTCTCTCTCTCTCTCTCTCTCTTATGCGTTGAAAGTTTAGTGCTTAGATTTTTTTCCCTTCTAAATTCAACTTAGATACATTTATATTAGCTCCGGTACATTATCGTTGATAACAAAAACCAAAAGTTTTTCGAACAGAGCAATAGTAGGTGAAGCAGATACGGTTGTGACGTAGGTTTGAATCCCCACCCTTATTTGTGACATGATATTCCCAAAGCAAAAGGTTTTCCAAGAAAGTAGGGCTTTAATGAAGTAATTGAGAGGCTGTTAGTATTGTATGATTAAAAAAGTAGCTGAAGGGTTGATGCATTAAATTAAGTAGGTAAAGCAGATGCGATTGTTTTTCATGGAACTTCTGGTTGTATAACTCTCGTAGAAACCTTTAATAACATTTTAGTGTTTTCCCTACAATTGTCAAGAGCATTGTGTCTTTGAAGCCTTGCTTTAGTCTTGCATGTTTGGTGGTCACCAAACTTGGGGAGTGTTTGGGCCTTGAATGAAGATTTTTTTAATTTTTTTTTTATTAATAAGGTTATGATATTAGAATGTTCCTCATCTTGATCCATTTCCCATGAGAAGGAACAACGTTCATCTAGATCCATTTCGCACGAAAATATGTTATCTTAACACCCTGTGTTTCTGTATCTGACTTAGAACATCGTCACTGGGAGTCCCAAATTGATGCTTGGCAAAGACCTGTGCTTGAAGACAAGAGGTTTCCTAAATGGTATGCTTAATTATATCAGTTATTGTTAATTGATTTCTTCAGATTTTGACGTCTCCCGATTTCTGCAGGTATCCCACGACTCTCTTTAATGAGCTTTATTATCTAAATGCAGGAGGGACTATCTGGACAGGTATATCTAACCTAAAAATTTAAGATTGTTTCTTGTCATTTTGATTAAAACTGTATCATTTTCTTGAAAATGTTTCTATAGATGGGTCACTTCCAATTCAGAGTTTAGTAAGCTTTGGGGAAAGGGGATTTTGCCTTGACGAATGCAGATTTGGTCTGCAGAGTGCAGTTGATGCATCCCATGAAAATGACACTGCTAATGATATTCTTGGGAGGATGACTTCAACACTTGATGAGTTACGCAATTCTGGCACATCAAATTCTGCATTTGGACTAAATCTGCTACAAAAGGGAGAGGAGAATGTTGGCCAGTTCCTTTATCTTGAAGGGATTGAATACACCATGTGGAATACCTACGACGTTCATTTTTACTCGTCTTTTGCAATAATAATGCTATTTCCAAAACTTGAACTCAGCATTCAACGAGATTTTGCAGCGGCTGTAATGATGCATGATCCCAGCAAGATGCAACTTCTAGATAATGGGAAATGGGAAGCAAGAAATGTTCTTGGAGCCGTTCCTCATGATATAGGAGTTAATGACCCGTGGTTTGAAGTAAATGGATATAACTTATATAATACAGACAGGTGGAAGGACTTGAATCCCAAATTTGTGCTTCAAATTTATAGGGATGTTGTTGCCACAAGAGATACGAAATTTGCAAAGGCTGTCTGGCCCTCTGTATATCTCGCCATAGCTTATATGGACCAGTTCGATCGAGATGGCGATGGGATGATTGAAAATGATGGCTTCCCTGATCAGACTTATGATACGTGGTCCGTCACTGGTATTAGTGCATACAGTGGTGGTCTATGGGTGGCAGCTTTGCAGGCTGCTTCCGCCCTGGCTCGTGTAGCTGATGAAAAGGATGCTGAACACTATTTTTGGTTCAGATTTCAGAAGGCAAAACGTGCGTATGAGAAATTGTGGAATGGTTCTTACTTCAACTATGACAGCAGTGGCGGGAGTTCAAGTTCATCTATTCAAGCTGATCAGTTGGCTGGACAGTGGTACATTTATAAACTATCTTGAAGTTCTATAATAATAATAATAATAATAATAATAATAATAATAATAATAATAAGTTCAGCATTAATATAAAAATCTCTATGGTCTTCTGATGGAAGCTTAATATTTATGTGAAAGGTATGCTAGAGCCTCAGGTCTTCTTCCCATTGTTGATGGAGAGAAGGCCAAGAGTGCAATGGAGAAGGTATACAATTACAATGTGTTGAAGGTGAAGGGTGGGAAGCGAGGTGCGGTAAATGGGATGCTTCCTGATGGAACAGTGGACTTTTCATCAATGCAGTCAAGAGAAATATGGTCAGGAGTGACATATGCTGTTGCTGCTACAATGATCCATGAAAAATTGACTGATATGGCATTTCGAACAGCGGAAGGGATCTATGAAACTGCATGGTCAGAAGATGGCCTGGGGTAAGTAAGATCATATATATTTTTCTTTTTCCTCTTCCATTGTGTACACTGTTTTCAATCAAATCCCAGATGAACTTTCAACTGTCATATTTATGAACTTTTTGTTGTTGGTTGTGGTTAGATACAACTTTCAGACACCAGAAGCTTGGACAACCACAGATCGGTATCGAGCGCTGTGTTACATGCGACCTCTTGCGATTTGGGCTATGCAATGGGCACTTTCAGAAAAAATATCCATCATTGAGGAGTTGAAAGAACTTGACAATGAGGCCATATTAAGGCACCATGCCAAGTTTTCCAAAGTTGCCCGCCTTCTGAAGTTGCCTGAAGATGGGACATCTGCAAGTGTTATACAAACGGTCTATGATTATACTCTGAAGAGGTTTTTCTAGATTCTGTCAATCCACTTTTGGTTCGATATATTATAATAAACTAAAAGTATTACTTGTACCTTCTTCATTCTGCTGTGAGTTTAAGATGAGTGAATCTAAATCTCTAAAAGCGGTCTTAAACCTCTGGGTTTGATCAAGGATTATTTCTTCTTAAAGACAGTAACATTCTGGATCTATGAATATGCTGAATGCTGAATTGCTGCGGTGGAATAAAGCTGTTATTCTTGGGCATGGTGCTTGACGTGGATCCTAAACTTTTTGTTTTGGCGTTTGTGTGTGTATTTGCTCATTTTAGTTTGGGAAGGGACCCAAAAAGATTAGGTTTAATAACAAAACCCAAAATGACAATTTTTCTATAAGATGACATCATATGAGTTCTTTTTAAAAAAAATTTATTTTAAAAATTTGGGTTATATTTTATTTTGCCCAAATTTTTGGATCATTCATGTCATTACATGAAAAATAAGGGTGAGTAAAAAATACCTAATAAGTAGCCTACTTGTAGAAGGCTTTTGATTGTGTTTAATACTTAATAAATAGCTTACTTGTAGAAAGCTCTCGATTGTGTTTATGGATGTATGTAGCTAACTTACCACACTCTTAACCCTTGATCATTGGCCTTGTACATATATGAAGGTCCACTCTTAAGAACCTAGGTCTTGAGTCCTTGATTTGTCTAGGCCTAAGTATCGTTCTATGTACCCATGTGGTCCCTCGTCCCTCTCAAGATGGGTTTATGAAATGGATGTTCTATCCCGACACCCACGTTCATTTCTACACACAAAACATAGAGTGATCTAGCCAAGACAGTGCCTTAGTTTCAAGACTTATGTCTATGTTTTGGCTAGATCACTCTAAGTCACATGATTGGTATAAAAGTTGAGGTGCTCTCTTGGCTAGATCACTCTAGGTCTAGGTCCCATAGTTGGTACACGGGAAGAAAAATCATGCATGTCATTCTATCAATCCCGAGGAAACCGTGAACTCTTGGCATACCAAAAACGTGGGAGGTCTTCAGGGACTTAGAGTAGTCACTAGGCTAAGCTAGGTTTATTTCATGATGTGAAACTTAGCTATCAAAGCATTACGTTAGGCATGTAGTCGGCCGGCTATACTTTAGAGCAAAACTATAGATTTTAAGTTCATCCTCTACAAGCTGAGTGCACAACCAAGACATCTGATGTTTTACTTGCTCCCAATCACTTTATTTCATTTCATTGCAGGCATATCAATTTCATACTTAAAACGTATTTGAATTATTATTAAATCAATTAAATCTTACTCATAGATAATATGTCAATTTTCATGTTATTTAAAGTTCATTTGGATCATAAAATGTATTAGAAGGCATTTTCGTCTTTTTTACCATTAATGATCGTTTAAGCCCTAAAAATACTCCGAATTTAAATGTATTAGAAGGCTTAATTTCAAAGTTTTATACTGAGTAGAGTCCATTAAATCCTAAATTCTCCCTATTCACTTAGTATCAACTAACACTTAACTTTAAAGGTCTAACCAAGTGATTCCTATAAGTATAGTTTGAGAAAAGTTTGTTTAGACGTGTTCGAGAGCTCGATTTGGTTGTTTGTTTGACAATTTAATCTCATGGCAAACTTACGAGATAGTGTTGAGTAGAGATTCTTGAGTTATATCGGATGTTATGACAAGTTTGCACCATATGCATAGTAAAAATGTAATACAATTTTTCATCCTCAAACCGATGGCTCAACCTAAAGGTTGAGTCATACTTGAAAAACACATGTTGTGAGTTTATATTCATCTGCGGGTAATTACTCGTGCATATTCCATGTGTGATTCTAACAAAGTTACAAACATGGTTGTTCAAGAGAATAGATGAATATACGTACAACACAAAGTAGACAAAATAGTTTGGTATTTGGTATAGAAACTCGGAGTACGAAGACACGTACAATGGATGAACGGAAGGATGAGATGATGAATAAGTTTTCAAGAGATTTCAAAGATTATGAGGCTACCTTATCTAGTCCCCTGTAGATGAACAGTCATGTATGAATCTTTTAATGAATAATAAAAAAAAAAAACAGTTTGGATTATACCGATTTGCACAAATACCTCGGCGATAGTATAATTTCAAACAATATGTGGTTAACCTATCATGATCATGTTTAAGCGATAATTCAAAGGGTCTATAGTATATGCATAATATTGGGAGCCTTATCTGGTCCCCTGTAGTTGCATAGCTCTAGTATGCTCCCGACATCAACTTCCAGGTTATTGTTCGATCTGTAAAAACAAGGTATAACACAAATGAATATAAAAAATATACCAATAACGTGCATGTGAACTCTAATTGAATCTCTATCCTATTAGCTAAATACTACATACATACATGGTAGACTATATCAAGGGAACCATAAGGTACTTTAGCCTATTCAAAGCTTCTAAATTCTTTTTAATTTCTCTATCTCTTGAGTTCCCTAGTTCTTACCCTATCGGGTCTTTGCTGACTCTCGAAATCTATGGCTCATAGTTCATCTTGGTTTGGTGCAATTGAGGCGCAACTTGTGTGTGATACCTCATCATGTTGTTTGTGAATACACGCTTACTTATCTGAGTTTTGTGTGAGCCCCTCAAGAGTTCTAACTTTTTTAGAAGCTGTGGTGTTCACCTAAGTTAATTCCCATGAATTTCTTGTGACTAGCTCAATCGAGGCGGCTCTAATTAGGGTACATCTTCACTCGAATCATCTTAGCACATCAACCCATTAGGATTTTTGCAATAAATCATAGAGTACACTTGAATCATTTTTTACTATTGCCCTGTGCGGTATCTAGCTTCTTCGTCTAGGAAATTTTGATGACTAATTCATCTCATCGTGTTCAAATTAACATTGAATTTGCCCTATTCCTAAATTCTATCTCAGTGTAAGGGGCTCATTCTTGAATTATCTAGTTCAATTCTATTGAACGAGTTTCAATCTAAGGAACATGTCGTACATTCAAGCTCATTTAACCCTAATCATGATCCTAGAGTTTGCTTATATATATCATCAGCAAAACTGTTCACTTAATATCTTCTAAATAATAGTAAAGGTTATAGACGTGCAAATCTCATGTACAACACATATATTCCATAAGATTGGTACGTTGAGAACATACATAAGAACCATATTCTCTTATATCGAGTTAATCCAGCAAACAAATGGGCCATAAAACCAATGATACATTCTAGGCATGCATATTTTCATGATAGGGACTTATCATGAACTTATATACTTAAAAAAGAAAAAATTATTTAAGGACTTGGTTGGCCTAAAACATGCTTAGAGTCCAATTACATTTTACAAGGTCCTATAGATCAAAAGAAGTTCGTAGACAGTGGTTTAAACATGCATAGGAGATCATGCTCAACTAACATAACATTCCAAGTCAACTCCCACTAGTATTTCTTAAAAAAAAAAAAAACATCTAAGATAGTTACTTACATATTCGGGACCTTGATTTATGTACGTTTGGGACTTGAATGTCAATAAATTTCTTTGACGCCGATCAGGCCCTTCCACGCGTTATCTTTCCTCCATTTCTTCTACAAACCTGTAAGTATACTCCTTATGACTCCAAAGGAAGAAATATTACCTTCTTCCATTTAGAAATGAAGGAAAATTTTGAGAGCAATCGTGTTTTTGGGTTTGATTATTGAGTTTATAACTCGAAATAGTTTTAGAATTTGAACGACTTTTAGCCCTCAATCCCTGAATGGAGTTGTTGCCTTGTCACTAAGTTGTAGGATTAAAACCTTAGGCAATGACATTGAGTGTGGGGACGGAGTTTTGTTCTTGAATCTTCTAGACAAAAAATTTACCCAAAATTATCTTTCTTTAATTGGCTCGATGTAAGTCTCCTCAACCCTCAATTCCTTCATCACTTTTGTTCTTTGAACTTTTGATATCAAAACTCTCATAATTTGTTTGGAGATTCTCATCGACCAGTTTTACCTTTGTTTTTTTTAATTTTTTTTTCTCTCTATTTTTTAGTTTTCAATTGGGTTTTTAAAACAGAGGTAGAATATATATATATATATATTTGGACATGGATGTATTTATAGACTTAATTTTCAAAAACTAAAACATTTAAATAGCATATACACAAACTTCTAATCAGTGTTGGAAACTATAAAATACTTGAATAAAATTGAGTAGTCAAAAATTGTTTGGTAAAGTAAGATTAAGGACCTATTTTCAACTCTAGAGGAATCCCATGTTGCTAGATTTGATATTAGATGTGGTCTTTTAAGGTAGATTGTGCCACCAACCATTGCTGAGCTTGGTAATGCCAGCTTATAACTCAAATGGGGGCAATAAATTGGATGGAGGTTGGCTCAACCCATTGGGTAGGGTCCATAGAGTGAATATTTGGCGTGTCCATTCCAAGGTGGGAGTTGGGCTGTTGTCCATGGGTGAAGGCCCATGGATAGCTGCACTTAGAGACGGAGGAAACCGTGTGAGGCTGGCTTCACAGAACAGCGTAGTAACCTCCCTTTCTTGTTGGTGGAAGGATAGTAGGCCGATTCTCCATATCCCAATAATACTAATACTTGGTGGGTAGTCCTCAACTCGACAACCACTTTTTCTAAACGTTTTTAATTTCTCTATCTCTTAGGTTCTCTAAGGTTCTCTAGTTCTTATCCTACCAAGTCCTTGCTGACTCTCGGAGTCGATGGCTCATAATTCATTTGGGTCTGATTGCTTGTCAATGCATGCCTACTTATCTGACTTTTGTGCGAGCCCCTCAGGAGGTCTAACTTTTTCCGAAGTTGTGGTGCTCACCTAAGCTAATTCCCATGAATTTCTTGTGACTAGCTCAATCAAGGCGGCTCTAATTAGGATACATCTTCACTCGAATCATCTTAGCACATCAACCCATAAGGATTTCTGCAATGAATCCTGTAGTACATTTGAATCATTTTTTTTTTACTTTTGTCCTAGCTTATTTGCTTAGGGCATTTTGATGACAAATTCATCTCATCATGTTTAAATTAACATTTTAACATTGAATATGCCCTAGTCCTAAATTCTATCTTAGAGTAAGGGGCTCATTCATGAGTTATCTAGTTCAGTTGTACTGAACAAGTTTCAATCTAAGGAACATGACGACATTCAAGCTCATTTAACCCTAATCATGATCCTCTGACATATATCATCAGCAAAATTATTCACTTAATATCTTCTAAATTATAGTAAAGGTTATAGACGTGCAAATCTCATGTATAAAACATATATTCAATAAGATTGGTACGTTGAGAACATACATAATGACCATATTCTCTTATATCAAGCAGACAAATGGCCCATAAAATCAATAATACATTCTAGGCATGCATATTTTTATTATAGGGACTTCTCATGAACTTAGCGTACTTAAAAAAAATCTTATTTAATAACTTGGTTTGATTCAAACATGTTCCAAGTCCAATTACATTTCAAAAAGCTTTATAGACCAAAAGAAGTTCATAGATAGTGGTTCGAGACCTTAAGCATGCAAAATTCTATCATAGAAGATCATCATAACATTCCAAGTCAACTCAGATAAGTATTCCTTAAAAATCGTCTAAGATGGTCGGGACCTTGATTTATGTACGTTTGGGATTCAAATGTGATTTAATTTTAGTGCACTATATAGGGAGAAATTAAAGGGGGGAAAGGTTGTACATGCAACTTTACACCAACCAGGCCCTTCCAAGCCTTATCTTTTCTCGATTTCTTCTACAAATGTGTAACTATACTCCTCATCACTCCAAAGGAAGAAAGATTACCTCTTTTCATTTAGAAATGAAGGAGAATTTTGGGAGCCATCGTGTTTTTAGGTTTGGTTATTGAGTTCCTAACTTGAAATGGTTCTAAATTTTCAATAACTTTTAGCCCTCAAACTCTCCATGACATTGTTGACTTTTAGGCAATGACATCGATGCAAGTCTCCTCAACCTTTACCTTCTTTCATGACTTTTGTTCTTTGAACTTTCGATAACAAAACTCCCCGAGTTTGTTTAGAGGATTCTAAAGTTTGTTTGGAAATTTTCATCAACCAGTTTTATATTTACTAGTAAATCATCCGTGAATTCTTAGTCATTAAAAAGCAAAACAAATTTTTTTTTTTTTTTTTTTTTTTTTTTTTTTATTTTT
>NW_019268570.1:1346128-1396284 GCF_002738365.1 Cucurbita moschata
TTTTTTTTTTTTTTTTTTTTTTTTTAATTTTCAATTGGTTTTTGAAAACATAGGTGCAAAATAAAAATACTTTTTTATAGACTCACTTTTCAAAAATTAAAAAAACTTTAAATAGCATATACACACACCTCTAATTAGTGTGAAACTCAAAAATTGTTTGGTGAAGTGAGATTAAGAGCCTATTTTTAGCTATAGAGCAATCCCACCTTGCTAGATTTGATATTAGAGGTGGTCTTTATAATGTAGCTTGTGCCACCAACCATTGTGAGTAGGGTCCATGGAGTGGATATGTAGCTTGTGCCACCAACCATTGTGAGTAGGGTCCATGGAGTGGATATGTAGCTTGTGCCACCAACCATTGTGAGTAGGGTCCATGGAGTGGATACTTGGCTAAAAATGCGTAGAGGAAATGCGTAGAGGAGACACAAACGAATTAGAACAGCAGAAGGAAATGCGTAGAGGAGAGTAAGCTTCTTACATTAAATGCTTTACATTACAGAATTAGAACAGAAATGGCACATGAAACTAAGCTCATGTCCCTTTAAATTCATCCCTCCCCCTCACTCTATGCAGAATACAATGTTTCCTTCAACTCTCCTTCCTGCTTTTAGTTTACAACATAATGTTACAAGTTCCTGTGTGTGCTAGAAACATCTCTCAAATCGTGTAACGATGTGGAATGTTCCCGCACGCGGGATAGGAGGACAGATACCTGCTTGGTTGCAAAATCAAGCCTCTCCCGGGACTTTGCAGATTCAGTAACAAGAGTTGTCACCATGCTCTGCAACAACTGAGTCCTTTCACCATGATCATTTGTAGTACTTTGAAGGAGCTTTGCCGATGGCATGCTTATCCTTCTCCATCGTACGGGAAGATAGCTTTCGGGTATCTGGAAACAGTTTACAGTCGATAGGACTCGAAGAGCATGGCGGCAGAGTATTCCTGAGAACTCAAACTGACGGCAGCTGCAACTTATGATACCTTCAGGAGGAACCCAATACACCTTTTGACCTCCATCAGCTTTCGTATGATGCCTCACGAGAAAGCCATCATCCATTTGAAACGATGCGTAATGGGCTGCCAATACGAGTTGTTCTTGAAGCTTTGAGAAGGCAAAAGGAGTGAGGATTGTGGCAGCGTGGGATTCCATTGGGGCCCCTGTTTTGAGGCTGATATTTTGAAGATTTTGTTGCATTGTTTGTTGATCTTTGAAATCCACAGCATCAGCTACCTGAATATGCATGATTTTGTCGAAAACTATCAGCAGCACGAGCCAAACACAAATGAAAAACCATCCAAATCAAGGGCATGTGAAATATACATGAATTCCACGACGCCAAGCAATCAAAAACAGGAGGAGTTTCACTTGTTTTGGCTATCGTGCCCATGTGCTTGCTTCTACCCTTGTTTTTGTGTGACCCTCACCCTTTGTATTTCTTTTGTTCTGTTATTTTTCTAATGAATGTATGTGTAATACCACCTACTCTAGACTGATTTATACTCCAAGCAGAAGATCAATCATATTATACATATAGTAACACATCACTTTTCCATCAATTAGGAATCCATTACGAACATGATCTCAAAATGATAGGAATGCATTTAATTAATAAGCAACAAAGAAAAATAGTTATGTAAGAAGACGAAATTTCTACTTGAAATTTCTCCTATGATTCTCACGTGTTTGAAAGAATCACACACCAAAATAGTATTTCGAGGCTCGTTATATCTAGCACACCCAAGGATAGATTCAATATCTGTTCATAATATATGAAAGTAATCATCAAATTCTGTGATATGACAAGGAGATTCAATAGCACTAAAAACCAACATCAACAATAATTCCTGCATTGTGCTGACATCAATCCATATAGGCTAAATTGACCCTATATTTTAATCACAGAGAGGAGATGAAAGAGACTTGATGAAGTAGCAAACAAGCAGTTATGGATTCAAAAACTGCACTGGATAAACGGAAACAGTAAGATAAATCAGCATACCTGTTCAATAAACTGCCTAGGTTGAGTTTGTGCACTCAAAAATCGCTGAATAAAAGCATTAATTGTTTTTGATTGGTCAATAGTTCCCATTCCAGCAAAGAAATGGCTTCTCAAGAACGGTAATGCCCAAAGAAAACGCGTACTGTACAAGTTGGCTATGGGACTATTAGTATGCAGACCAAAGGAATACACCATATCCCTCCACCCTATTTCAAAATCCTCAATTGACTCCAGATTATATAGTCGATAGAATTCCCTTTTCCATTCATTGTAACGTTCTCCAAGAACAACATTAAACCATGATGGAAACTTCGCCACAATCATCCAAATACAAAGTGCATGCTTAGTAGTTGGAAGTTCCATGGCTATTGCATCTTTGAGACACAGATTCTGGTCGGTTAATATTGTCTGCGGAGCCTTCCCGTTCATGAACCCCATAAATGCCTTCCATAGCACACGAGAAACAAACAAATAAGTAAGCTGAAAGTGATGAACTATTTAAATAGATATCATGTCCATCCCTGAGCCATAATGAATGAAGGGAAATTTCGAAATTAAAAATTGCAATGGCATGGTTACTAAGAATGCTTGTTTTATTTTCTAGAGTTGAACACAAGGATCGGTAATATTATTATTACCAAAGGTTACATGCTCAATGTGATACACTGAATGACAAAGAAATAATATTTAAACTGTAGTACCTTCAAAGCCCATGTAAATGATCTCAAATTCTCCTCCCGAAGAAGTACACAACTTAAGAGACAAGGCGTGCCATAGTTATTAATTCCAACCCATAACCCAAGTGGCATGTCAAATGCAGTCGATCGATGTGTGGTATCGAAGACCACTGCATCACCAAATATCTCATACGCCTGAATGGATGATGCATATGACCAGGCAATGTTCTCTAACCTGTTGTTTGAGTCAATCATAAACTCAAATATGAAGTTTGGATCTTTCTCCTTAATGTTTTGGCACATCCGCAATAAGTCAATGCTCTCTTCTTCATGTTCTAATTTTCTAAATGATTGAAGTAGATTTCTTACATCCTTCTCAGTGAAAGGCAAATATCCTGGCTCCAAACCTTTCTCGAGCTCCATGAGCCTCATCATTTGCTGTGCAGAAATTCCTGATTTGGCATACATAACAATTCGAGCCTTGTCCATCTCAGAAATAGTTCGATATGCTGGAAGAAAACGAACTTGGTTTGGTTCTAATAGTTCATGATTATGGTGGTTTGCAAAACCAGTTACACGCCACTCTGCTGGTCCTAGTTCCATTGTCTTGCTTATCCTCATATATGCTTGACATCCACAACGAGAGGATTTTCTATTTCTTTGAGGCTTATTTTCGTTAGGTGTTTTCATAGGAGTGTTCCCAGCACGATGACAAACAAAATAGCGCCTCATAAGGCCTTTCCCAATCCCATCTTTTCCCTCTGTTCGATGTCTTCGGATCGAGAAGCCACATCTCTTTGCAAATTCACTATAAAACTCATAAGCAGAGTCATGAGTAGGAAACCTTTGCCCTATATATGGAGTTGCATCATTACTTAAATCCAGGGACATCCTGGTTTCATCAGGTGACTCATCCGTGCTGCCAGTTTCTTCTAAAGACGGAGACTGTTGGTCAGAAGGATCATCATATACCACCAACAATGGTCCAGTCTCTTCAGACATCATATCTCATTTAACTCCTCAAGTTCAACTTAAGCCCTGGCTTTGCATTTAGAAATCAACAAATGAGATTGAGAATGGGGCAAGTTCAAAAGATTCAGCACTCCTTAAGAATCCGAAGCAATTGTTACCCTTTCATTTTCAGGAAGCAATAAAACCATTACAGATCAAAATTTACAGCTTACAAGTACAAACATTCCAATTCACATCTTGTTCCTTTTCTTTTAAAAAATGATTAAAAAATGCCGGAACAAACATTAAAAACTTGATTTCGTTGTTCTGAAACTACACATTTTAAAAACGTTTCTTAGAAATGAGGAATGAGAAATAAAACCGTTACTGCTAAATGCTTATGTTTCTAAAAATTGAAAACAAGAAACAAGAATGTAATCAAACAAAGCTGAAAGCTGAAACATAGTGCACATACTTGGTAATGATTTTCAAAACGACATTTATTTTCCTTACAACATTGTTATCACATCATATTGAAGTTGGATCAGAATTGACCAAATGAACTAAAACCTTCGACTGCACAGATCATAATCCCAAATTGGCACAAAGTTCCAAGCATAACACATAAGAAGAAGGCCTACACGTCTACGTTTGATAACAAGAACAAGAACAAGAACAATTAGCAATTGGGGCTTATCTAAATAATCAAACGGGCACATAGGTTCCTTCAATTTCATGTTTATCAATCTGGAGTAGGAACAAACTGAGATACAGAGAATGATATATATATATATATATATATATATAGAGAGAGAGAGAGAGAGAGAGAGAGAGAGAGAGAGCGAGAGAGGATGTTTTTACCGCGTTTTAAAGGTGTAGATGGCGCCATGAAGATGTGAAAGTGAAAGTAGCAGAGCCCTAAATTGCGCAGGGAGGAGGTCGGAGCCAATATATACTTCCTGCGCACTTTCTTATCCAACGCCTATTCTCTACAATTTCTCTTCCCCTCTTCCACGCAATATTGGGCCCAAAACGCCCCGTTTTCACAATTTGGGTCGTGGGTTCGGCATGTTCAGCCTATACTTTTGGATTACGTTTTTTTTTTTTTTTTTTTTTCCCTTAAATGCCATTTTTTAATATAAAATAATATTTAATACATTCAAATATCTATTATTTAAATATCATAAAATATACTCATTCAAATTTTATACAAGTAAACATTAATTTGAAATTTCAATTTTTTTTTTTATATTTAATAATATCAACTCTATAAAATATTTATTTAAACCTTTCAAAATTTTCTTTTAATTAATACGATCAACCTAGCTATTATAATAATGCAAAATGGATTAACTAAACTATTTAATTAACTATAGGTCACTTCACCCGTTGCTTGTAGTTACAATTAGATCAAAAGTCTATTTTACCCTTATAACTACATCTAATAATTTAAGTATCATTGATTCTCTAGTGAAGAAGCTGGTTATGATCCAACCATAAACTATGTTCCTCTTATGCTATTGAAAAGATAGGAGTCTACTTTAAAACTTATATGGGAGTGACTAAATTTTATTTGGTAAGTTAGGAGTGTACATTCAACCCGACAACCTAAACTGACCCAACTTGAATTATAGAGATTGGGTTGGGTTGGATTGGCATGTTGGGTTGGATTAATTTTCTGAACCCCAATAGATTCAGTTCGAGTCTCAGGTTCATGAGACAAAATTTTCGAGTTGACTCTAACTTGGAAAAATCTTATAATATATTATTAAGAATTCTAGTGTATTCATATGTTTGCTAGAGTGGTAATTCAACCTTACTAGGAATGCTCGGTTATTGATTATTTTAGGAGTTATGGATAACATATCCTAACAAGAGTCCAATAATGGTGTATGTTTTTTTTTTCTCTTTATATGTAATTATATTCAATATAGTCTTGTTTTCTACTCTTACATCACAATTTTACAAAATTGTATTGATGCATAGAGGTACAATACAATTTCACTTTCTATCAACTAATTTTAGTACACAAGGTTCTTATATTATTCATTATGATATGAACATAATGTCTTAGTAGATGATAACTCTCTAAAAGTAGAGTTACATCAAGTCTTTTTTAAAGTTAATCATGCAATCATACAAACCATTTTCTTATTATTTACTCCACTTGGTCTAATTAGTAAGCATGAAGTAGTTTATTGTGGTTCAACATGAAATGAATATCAATTTGCATGAATCGAGCTTAATTGTACATTTAATTGAGTTATTTGACAAAATTTCATAACATTTATGTTGAACCATGATGTTGTAACAAATCTGGGAACAACACTAATGGCAAATCTAGAACAAATTGTTGACTCTAATGCGTGAAGCAATTTGGAAAACAAATTTTCGAGGATGACATGAAAATTTTAATTCACATCAACAATCCAAGTATGTCATTGACTACCCAATTAGGAAAATCGTAAGTAAATAATTTATTCCTTTTCAACCCTAAAAGAGAAGTACTGCCCAATATAAAAGGAAAAAGGATTCATAAGAGAAGAGAGCCACATTTGGAAAAAAAAAATAGAATGTAGCGACTCTGCTGCTGGGAAATCAGAAAAGAAGAAGAACACTAATTCAACCGGTGTGACAGTAGAAGGAAAAGAAAATAAAAAAGGATTGATTAGGGAGCTGAAAGGAAGAGAACTTCCCTGGAAGAACAACAACAAAACTTGATAACAATCTAATTCCTTACTCTCTTTTCTTATTATATCAATTTTCATGATTGAGGGTGAGTTCCTCTTTTTAATTCAGTTTGTATGGAGAGCTAAACTTTATATAGGGGAGGCAAGAGAGTTTTATGTAGTTTAAGTATGTTGACGGTGTGTTTTTAGTTTATTAAAGATGTGTTGTTAATAATTTACCCATGTGTTTAATTAGCTACTCTACCTACGTAGTTGTTCTCTTATTCGGAAGAAGAGACGGAGTAATGAAATTCCCTTTAATACTTTAGTTCCATTGCAAGGATAATGGAAGGTAATAAAAGGTTAGGAATAATTCTTCTACTGTAGCCTTGTTTAGAAATTAAAAAACGATTATGGAAATAATCACTACTCGCTGCGCTTTGGAATCTATTAAAAGAAACTACTATTTAATCTCTCATCTGCCTCATCGTTCTTTATTTTCTCATTGTTTTTTTGTTTTTTAGAGCAGTGACACTCCCCATTAATTTTGTTTAATTAATTTCAAATCATCAATCCCATTGGAATATAACCAAAAACTCACTTAATTTTCACAAATAAAAGTAACTAAAATGATAGGATATTTGTGGAATCGATAATTTACTTTTTACTTTCTACTTTTGATAGAATATACTTGCACTTATTCTGGTAAATTTTACATCATTTTATTATATACATCCAGAAGCGATCAATAGATTACCCAAATGGATTTCAACTTTAATCTATTTTTCTTGTGATATTATGTTTTCAACTCCTTATTTGGTCAAGTTCTCAAAATGGTAGGCATATCAGATCAGCTACAAGAGTCATTCTCATCTATGCAAATCAAAGGACAAGCCCTCATAGATAGAAGTTTATAACTCACTCTGGATTAAGATCGCGTCGCATATGATTATCATGTGAAATATTAATCTTTTCAATTAACGGATTTATAAAGACACATTAAATATTTCTTGGTCCAGTCTTATACAAACTCATTGTATAAGATACCCACACTCACATGTTTCCACATGAACGATTTGGATCAAATCATTTGTAAAGATTACAAAGTGAGTTGTATCAATAATGTTACCAGGATAAGGCACCCAACCTATCATCATATATGTTTCAAGATTACATTAATAACCTTGAATTTTCATACCAAGGATAATATTAAATTGTAAATAAAATAACAAAAATTATTATTAAAAATTAAATAATTAATTACGAGGCTTTAGGGCATAAATCACAACACGTACAACCCTACAAAGATCAAGGTACATTGTGCTTTGTACATGTGGAATTACTAGGTACATTCTTTTAATGCAATTCCTCTGGGCATATTCCTTGACTTTAGAGTATTACTTTAAATTTATGAGGTCTTAGGTCTAGCTCTAAGGGTTCTTTTACCACCAGAGAAGTTAATGACATGAGGTTCTTAAGCATTAACGTTTCATGCGTAGATCTTTAATGAGTGTCATGTCATAATCATACCTATTGGACTTCATGAGTTATGGCAGGTAGTCGATCGGATAGTTTTCCTCATCATGCCTCATGACTACTCCTTGTGGAAACCTAAAAGATCTCATGATTGGTTAACAATAAGAATGTGACATCTTGCAAGAAATGTTGTCAGGGTATCTTAAACATTGGCAAGACGAGGTTGTAAAATATGTAGCAAGATAAACCTGCAAAGTATGAGCCGATGTCCTATAAATATGATGCAGAGCATCTCATCTAAATGAGAAGAATACGACATCCTACTAAAATTGGCATAAGACATCACATCTAGGTGAGGAAATCATGAAACACGTTATCATACTAGAGCCGGTGTAGGGCATCCCACCTAGATGAGAAAACATGAACATCCCGTTAAAATTTGAGTAGGTATCTCATCTAGATGAGGAAAAACATGAATATCATGATATATTGCATGATGGGAGGTTAAGAGTCACTTTGGGCATGGTTAAAGTATTATCTAGTATTATTGGGGGTTATGGTAACTTGATATTTCGTTCCTTAGTTCCTCTATTGCAAGAATACATAATCTTCCTTGGCATAGCAGTCCATCATCTGAGAATTTGAAGAAACTATTCATTGGGCCTTCTGCTAAATGGTTCAGTATCTTGTCTCAGCTAGAGTTTTCTCGTTGAGACTCAATAATCCTCTATCGTAGTGTGAGTTGCATAGTGAGTCGAGTCATCTTCGCTATAATTCCCTCAGTTACCATAGCTATGTTAGCTTGCTCGAAGTCTATTTGTACTCGTGGCTCCCTAGTAATGAGGGTCGACGAGTGTATCATTTTCCAACTTAGGGCATCCACGACCATATTTTCCTTTCCAGGGTGATACTAGATGTCTATGTCGTAATCCTTCACCAACTCTAACAACCTTCATTGTCTCATGTTCAGTTCTTTTTAGGTGAAAAAATATTTTAGACTCTTGTAGTCGGTGAAGATTTGAGTAATATTTTAGACTCTTGTAGTCGGTGAAGATTTGAGTCTTCTCTCCATATAGGTAGTGTCGCCAAATTTTTAATGCAAACACTACCCCAGCCAACTCTAGGTTATGTATGGGGTAGTTCTTCTCATACTCTTTCAACTGACGGGACGCATACGTAACAACCTTAGCATATTGCATCAAAACACTCCTAGTCCTTTATTGGAGGCATTGTTGTATATCTCGTACCTCCTTGAACTTTCTGATACTACTATGAGCACTAGGGATGTTACTAACCTCTATTTTAGATTTTGGAAGCTCGCCTCACATGCATCATTCCATACAAATGGTACACCCTTCCTTGTCAACTGTGTAAGTGGTGAGGCTATTCTAGCAAAGTCTTGTACAAACCTTTTATAGTATCCTGCTAATCCCGAAAAATTCGCACCTCTATAACTATAGTTGGGCGTTCCCTATTAGTGAGAACGTAAATCTTGGTGGGGTCTACTAAAATTCCATCCTTTGATACCACGTGTCCCAAGAATGAGACTTGTCGTAGCCAAAATTCGCACTTGGAGAACTTGGCTTACAACTTATTCTCTCTCAAGATGGTTAAGACTTTTTGGAGGTTTTCTTGGTGTTCGTGGTCCATTTTTTAGTATACTAGAATGTCGTCTATGAACACGGTAACAAACGTGTCGAGACACTCCTGAATACCTAGTTCATTAACTCCATGAATACAGTTAGGGTGTTGGTGAGGCCAAACGACATCACTACAAACTCGTAGTGTCCATACCTTGTCCTGAATGTTGTCTTCGGTACATCCCCTTTTTTAATCTTAATTTGATGGTATCCTCACCAAAGGTCTATCTTGAAAGATATCGTCCCTTCCCTGAGTTGGTCAAACAGGTCTTCAATACGAGGGAGTATGTACTTACAATTTATTGTCTTCTTGCTCACTTTTCTATAATCGATACAAAATGTATCGAGTCATCTTTCCTCTTGACAAACAACACTAATGCACCCCACTGAGATACGCTTGAGCGGAGGAAGTCTTTATCTAGTAGGTCTTGTAATTGCGCCTTGAGTTCTTTCAAATTTACTAGTGCCATGTGGTAGGAGGGCTTTAGAGATAGGTCTAGTTCCTGATTCGAGTTCTATAGCAAAGTCTACAACTCTAGATGGCAGTATTCCTGGTAGGTCTTCCAGAAAGACATCCGATAATTCATTTACTATAGGCACCTTGTCTTAGATCTCTTCTATTCCTCTTACATCCACGACACTTGCTAATATGACCCAACTCCTTTGTTGGACTAATCTCTTGGCTTTCATTACCGAGACTACCTTCAGGGTAACTCCAGTGCATGTAGCCTTGAAATTAAAACTGGATCCAGACGACATTGAGAATATTACTTCCTTTTTGTGATAGAATATAGTAGGATAGTTTTCGGCTAATCAATCCATCCCTAGTATTACATCGAAGTCCGTCATGCTAGCAACTATCAGGTCTATGCTTAAGGTTCGTTTAGCTACGATTATTTGGTCATCTTTTACTCTATCCTTAGAAACTAAGTCTACCCCCGCTGGGGTGCTTATAGACAATACATGCAATAAGGGTTCTAGTTCGAACCCTGCTTATCTAATAAATGAAATAAATATGAAAGAATACATAGAGCCTAAATCAAATATATTGAAAGCATAATGTCCCAAGACTAATAGTGTACCTGTCACCACTATGTCGGACCTTCCGGCATTCCTGCTGGTGGACGTGTATACCCTAGCTTGAGAACGAGTCTATATAGGTCTGTCAATCCCTTCACGTTCTCTTGGTGGGTTAGGTAGATTCTCAGTGTTCTTAGTTGTACATTGATAGCAATGTAACCTAGCCACACTGAAAGCAAGCTCTAGCCCCTGCCATACATCTTCCCCATGTGGCTTTCCACATATGTTACACCCTACCTCTCCTCTTCCTCTAGCCCCATCTTAGTTTCTGGGTATCTGTCAGTATGTTGACGAGGGTATCTATCAGCATGTCGAGGGAGATGTCTGTCAGCATATCAAGGTCTACGCGCTGGTGGCCAACGGTTTGAATCTCTCAGTTCATATGGTCACTTTCGCCCGATAGCAACTGTTGACTCTCAGCACATTTCATCTCTGGGCTTCTCCAAGGCCTTGGTTGTCCTATGTGTCCTCATAGGTGGTATGGTCTAGACTTCCACCATGGGGCGAGTCTCTAGATCCAAACCCATAACAAACTTTTCAGCCATTTTTAGATCGGTTTCCACTAGTGAATACGTGAACCTCTTTAGCTTCATGAATTTTCGGCAATAATTATCTATAGAACATCACCCTGTGTTAGGTAGGTGAACTCTTGTTGTTTCTTGAGCCGGGCTAACTTCGGATAGTATTGCTTTAAGAAAGCCTCCTTGAATCGTGTCTAGGCTATAACACGCCCATTAGGACTGAGAATTTTCCTATCATCTGTCTACCATAATTTTACATCCTTCTTCAACATGAATGACGCACATGACACCTTTCTGATCGTCTGAACAATCCATTAACAGAAATATTGTCTCCATTGACGAAATTCAAATTTGAGCTTCTCTGGGGTCTCTCGCGGTTCCGCTAAAAGTGCGCGGGTCATACCACGTGAAGTCCCATAAAAATCTCGCTCCTCTTGTATATTGTGAGCTATTGGCTTGTTGAGTGGCCACCATTGTATGCATCATGGCATGGAACGATTCCCACATCAGGCTTGTGTTTGTTCTAGTTACTGAACCCTCACAAGGTGGGCTCTCAACACCTCTACCCATTCCATTAATAGGAGGTCATCCCCTTCCTCGTCGTCTTGTTCCGCATCCTCTCGGTGTCATGGTTCTAAAATCCAACATATAGTTTACTCAAGTCTATTGCTCGCTAACGTAAATTACATCGTAATACATATCATCATAAACATACAATTTGGCAAGCACAACATATTCATAAAAATACAGCTAGGTTAAACATCATGCTACAACCAATAATATAGTCGTGGCTAATTAAATTTGATACTAAGTTACATTCAATAACGGGAAGCAATCATAGTACATGCAATCAAGGACATTTATTTTTCTTATCTTATGCAGGACATACTTTACGGTGACAGTGAATCGACAGTGGAACCATGGAACATGTCAAGCCCATTTCGTAAGCTAGTCTACAAAATCTATAACCTAGAGCTCTATTACGGACTATAACAACCTTAGATTTCTACCGACCTAAATTTTCTACCATCATCATAATATACTCTCTTATGTAGAAAATAAACTTTAAAAATTTCATTACAAAACATTGTCATGGACTTACATGTTTTAAAACGTCTTTAAAGTAACAAAACGAAATATTAAATAAAATAAATAAAACTTTAAAAGTAGAAACGCCATATACTAACTTATAATCTAAGAAATGGAATACCACTATCTTATGCACGTGTCATGGTCTTTACTTGTGATGTCATTGTAAGCCGTACAGGATGTCTTGCCTGTACCTGAATTAAAAGTAGCACACAACTTGAGTATTTTGAGAAATACTCGGTAAGTGACATCACTATTGGGTTCAGGGAATGAAACCACATGCAACTTATGATTAGAGACCTATCATTAAAAGCATCATACGGGTGGCCTCCGGTCCGAACTAGTACTTTCCTACACACGACCCACATATGCAAGCGTGAATCTCCAGACCTCCTGGACCCATCATAGTCGGGGTAGCTTTCCGTAGTCGGATGTTCAGAGGTCAGTATACCCCCGAGTTTCATGCGAGGCATGATGATGATGATCATTATCATAGTGTACGCATCCATACTCATCATGGAGAAGTAATCTGATGTTTATGAACACACAAAATGCATGAAATCCCTATAGTTTCCATCTTTAAATCATATTTATGGCACAACCCTATTCATTATTCACACTTCACACAAGGACAAGGTAACGTGCATGCGTTGGCTTTCATACGTTCCTCATTATTAACATGAATTAGGGTTGTATCTTAGAAAACTCGTCATCATAATGTATCATGACATTTAATACATGCACATCATTAAATACATGGGTGACTAGATGGTCCTATGGGTAGGGTTCGCCAGCTAACCTCCCGTGGATGATGAGAGTAGGCTAGCACACACCACACTGTCCCCACTATAGAGAGAGATTACAAGGTAGCGCTTGGACCCAAGACACCAATTATATAATGCTTAGGCAAAACAAGCTACCTAAATCTAAGAACAGAACAGTAGTGCAACCCGTAGATGAGATTAGTTGCCCAAAAGACTTGCGACACCAGAAATGAGTAAACTTCTCCTCCATACTCGGAGTGGGACCGTGACATTATAGCTTATTGTTATTCATTACATTTTTCTTGATAATGTTTTTTTTTTTTTTTACACAAAGCGAGCTTGGAGTAATACTTTTACGAGGCTCCAACTCATAAATTATATGAAAATCTTCATCAAAACTGATTTATTTTTAATAAATTCAATAAATATAAAGAGTAAACTGTTAGGACCGGGCTGACTCAATGACTCCAAAAAGACAGGTAAATTTTGGGCGAAATAAAACAAACCAAATTTAAACATAACATGCATTATACTTATATTATATCAAAATAAAGTGTATACAAAGTATTTAAAACACCACACAACAGTTAAAACACAAAATAAGGAACGATACAAAATATTTTAAAATAAAAAGGGTCGAAGGACGACGGATGAGGTCTGTCTACGACATCGACTCCAGAGTCCGCTCCCAACCTTGGCTAACTCCTTATAACCTAAAAAAATGGAGAATAAGGAATGAGTACAAAGACTCAATAAGCAGCCTACTTGTAGGCTCTTAATCGTGTCCTTCATATGTTAGGATACCACACTCTTTCTTTTCTGGTTCTTGTTCCTGTCGTAAGTACTTAGACCCTCTAGTTCTTGTTCTTATCTTGTGGATTCTTATCAAGTTCTATTATGAGAACCTTGATCCTTGGATTCTAAAACCTTGGATTTTCTCTAAGGGCCTTGTTACTATGGTTCTTGGTTCTTATGCTTAAAACTTAGATGTTGATCCATGTTCTAGTCCTTGATCTTTCACTTGTTCTTGGTTCTTTCTAGGTTCTTGTCCTGTTTCTTAATTCGTTCTCCAAGACACTTCCCTTAGGATTTACGGTACTAATCATAAACCTATCAACCTGTGTTCGAGGCTTTATGCGGTCCAAGTGACACAGTCTTAATACCTACGCTCAAAGCTTCATGCGTTCCAAGTAGTGTAGTCTAAGTCATGAGCATGATGTACCGTGGAAGGTCTTAGGAGGTTCTTGATTCTTGGCTAAGGTAACTTACTCTCTTCTTGTTCCATTGTGGCCCTAGATTACTCCCCATGATAGATCATAAAGGACACGTGATCGATGCATGCATGAACATGACATAGATTGTAAAGGTCATGTGATTGATGCATGCATGAACATAGCATAGACAATAAAGGTTTCGTGATGGGTGCATCCATGAACATGGCATCCTGCAAATCTTTGGGTACCCATAACATGGTGCAGAGCATCTCATCTAGGTGAGGAAAACATGAGGTCAAATATGGTGTAGGGCATCCCACCTAGAAGAGGAAACATGGCCTCTGAAAGCACTGCGTGGTGGGAGGTTATGAGCCATAATTGGATATGCTTAAAGTATTACCTAGCATTCTTGAGTTTCTGAGTCTGAGGACCTCGGTCTCTTATCCTTGAGTGGTACCTAACATTCTTCTTGCTTTGGTAGTTGTAGAGCTTGTTTGGTATTGTTCTTAGTTCTCAATCTTGTAAGTTCCTAAGGTTCATACTTCCTTGAGACATAAGTTGTCACATGCATTCGTAATCATATGAACCCATCATAATAACTAGCATAAGTTATTCTAAAAAGTCATAGATTCATAATGGATTCCTTAAAGGGTTCTAGAAGGGTCATGAATCTTGAGGGGTTTCCTTTAGGCTTTTCTTAAGTTCTATCTTGGTTTAGGTTCCAAACTTGCTCCAATCAACTTGAAATCTTGAACTTATCCTCGTGTCATATAAAATATGCCTTATAGAAGATAGTGTTAGGTTATGGAGCCTGATGCTTATTTATAACTTAGTCAACGATTATACATGATAAAGCTATATATGACAAATGACATATAAAGTAAATTGTCATAAATAGTAAATAGCTATGTATAGTAAAAAGCTATATACGTTAAAACTATATATGGTCGAAAGTTATATACAGTAGATGATTATATCTGGTAAAGCTATATATAGTAAGCTAAACCATATATATATAGCTTTGAAAATGTAGTTTCTGTACTCTCTCTTGTTGTACATATCTGAAGTCATCAATATAAATCCTTTTGTCAGAGTTCTCCTTGCATTTTCTCTATCATGTTCTTTGTGTTCATGTAGATCGAGTGTGTGAGTTGTAGTACGATCCTAACAACTGGTATTAGAGCTAGGCGGAAGTCACCACAATCTATGAAGATTGAAAGTTCAGAAGTCAGATACCATGACCACGAAACAGTGGAAGCTCAAGGATCGACAAGCCTTAGGGCTGATCCGATTGACGTTATCCAGAAACGTGGCATTTAACATCATCAAGGAGAAGACAATGTCAGATCTGATGAAGGCGCTGTCGAATATGTACGAAAAACCATCGGCTATGAACAAAGTGTATTTGATGCAAAGATTGTTCAATCTACAAATGTCTAAAGGTGGATCTGTTGTTGATCATATAAATGAATTCGATATGATCGTAAGTCAACTGAGTTCGGTGAAAATTAATTTCGAGGATGAAATTAAAGCATTGATTTTGATGTCATCTTTACCTGAGTCGTGGGATACTGTTGTTGCCGCAATCAGTAGTTCCCAAGGATCTAATAAACTAAAGTTTGATGAAATTCGAGATGTAATTCTCAGCGAAAGTATTCGCAAACGAGAAATTGGAAATTTATCTGGCAGTGCTCTTAGTGTTGACCAACGGGGGAGAAGTAAATCGAAGAGCCCAAACAAAGGACGATTAAAATCAAAGAATCGAGAAAAATCTCCAAATAGACCAAACGTAACGTGTTGGAATTGTGGAGAAAAAGGTTACTTTTGAACAGATTGTACAAGACCAAAGATGAAGCAGAATCACAAATCTGGAGATGATGATGATTCTATAAATTCCGTAGAAGACATTGGGGATGCTTTAATCCTCAGCGTGGATAGTTCGATTGAATCCTTTATTTTGGATTCAGGTGCATCTTTTCATTCGTCTCCAAATAAAGAATTGTTATGAAATTTCAAGTCTGGAAATTTTGAGAAGGTGTATCTTACCGACAACAAAGATTTGAAGATTAAAGGAAAATCAGTGAATATTAAAGGATGTCAGATATATTTCTGGTCTCAAGAAGAACCTGATCTCTATTGGTCAGTTGGACAGCACAGGTTATGCAACAAAGTTAGGGAAGAGTTCGTGGAAGATTATGAAAGGTGCTACGGTGGTAGCACGTGGCACAAAATTTGGAACCTTATACACCACTGCATGGTGTATGAACGTAGCTGTTGTTGCTGAAAGTGCTTCAAATTCAAGTCTATGGCACAATAGACTTGGACATATGAGCGTGAAAGAAATGAAGATGCTGGATGAGAAAGGAGTTTTAGAAGGTCTGAAATCTGTTGATGTGGGTCGTTGTGAGAACTGCGTTATGAGCAAGCAGAAATGAGTTAGCTTCATAAGGATGGCCAGAGAATTGAAGAAAGTGGGAGTTGAGCTTGAGTTGTAGGGAAACTCACCTAGTGATGTTGTAGCACATACTCATGAAACTCTTGAGACTACTGCTGAGGAACCAAATGTGGAGCAAGGTTCCAAGACCTCGAAGCAAGTGGTTGTTGAGCTTGAGTTGCAGGGAAACTCACTTAGTGATGTTGTAATAGATACTCATGAAACTCCTGAGACTACTGCTGAGGAACCAAATGTGAAGCAAGGTTCCAAGACAACGAAGTAAATGAGAGTTGAGGTTGAGTTGCGGAAAAAATCACCTAGTGATGTTGTAGCAGATATTCAAGAAACTCTTGAGACTGTTGCAGAGGAACCAACGGTAAAGCAAGTGACAATCTGAACCGGTCTTGAGAAGATTATCCAGTACTATCAGAGTACAAGATATGTATGTACCTTCATTACACTATGTGTTGCTAATGAAAGGGAACCAAAGCCCTTTGATAAGACCCTGCAGTTGGAGTATACAACCAAGTTGGGAGCAAGCGATGGATGATTAAGGTTGAGCAAATAAAGCTGCATCTTAAAACTATTTATAGGAGTTAAAACACTAATAAATTTCCTAAATTCTTCCCATTAGTCAACAACTACTAATTATTGTTCCAAATAAAAAAATTGTTAATTTTTTAAAACAAACTCAAATTAATAATTATTAACCATTATCCTAAAATTATTTCAAATTAATAACTTATTTTTCCAAGTCAAACGGTTGACTTGCTTAAACGACAAGAGAGTGATGAGAGAGAGAGAGAGAGAGAGAGAGAGGAGAAATTGGGAGAGAAATGGTGAATTGAAAGAGAGTGATAGAAATGTGACTGAAAAGACGGACGGCGACACCATTGATGAAACTCAAAAAAAAAACAAAATTAAAAGTTTTAAAAACTTATTAATAAACCATGAAATTTAAGGAAATAAATTTACGAAAATTGTGAAAATGGGTTAAATGGAAAAGGAACAGCCGCCATCCATCCGACCACGAGACCACCTAGGCACACCGCAGCAACCATAAAATGCATTTATTATCGACACAAATTAAACTTTTTTTTTATTTTTTTTTTATTTTTTATAAATATTTTCCTATAATTTTAAAATATGTATTTTTCAAGAAAGAAAGAAAATGCAATTATAATAAGAGCACGATAGCAAGAACTAAGGGGAACGCACGCGTCCCACTACGCAACATTCTTGCAATCAATTATTTATTTTTTTTTATTAAGGAAACAAAAATTCCAAAGTTGGGCAAAATCCAAAGCCCGTGACCGCGACTGCTACCGGACACTCTCTAAACTACATACAAACAAATTCCATTCTGCTCGTTTCCTTCTCCTCCTCCTTCTTCCATTTCTGATTCTTTGTGCTGTTTTCATTCCACCAAACTCCATAGCTACTCCTCTTCTATCTCCTTCCCAACTGGGTCTCTTTCCCCTTCTACCTTCCTTTTCGGGGACCCCAGTTAAATGGGTATTGGGTTGTTGTTCTTCCTCTTCTTCTTCTATTCAAGACCTTTCCCCTTTTCCAAACCTCCTCATATTCCTTGCTTTCCCTCTGAATATTCATCAAATTCACTACAAACTTCAGTTTCAAGTACAGAATTCTGAAAACCAAATTAGGGAATCGCCTTTTTTTCCCCCCCTTTGCTTTCATCTCTGCATGCTTCACGATTTTGGATCAAAATGATCAAGGCCTTCGCTTCTGTAATCTCTCTCACCTCTTTTTGTGCTTGTTTTGTTTAACCCTTTTGGCTTATGTCTGTTTATGTTGCTCTCGTTTCATGATTTGTCTCCGTCTTCGTTTTGTTTTTTCTTTTGGTGCTCTGTGCTGCTCTAACATTGTGCGGCTTCCCTTTTGAGATTTGGAATTTCAAGTTCATGGGTTGTGGTTATTTGCTAGGAAACAGAGGGAAATTGGCTGTTTGATTCATTTTTCAGAATAGCTTTTTTCAGATGGATTGTGGATAGTTCTCTGTCCCTTTACATGGCTCTATATCAAATAGAGAGCTCTTATCATTATGGTTTTTTGTTTACATAATTTGATTGTAATTGGTCTTTTTATAACTCGTTTTCCATGTTTCAGAGTTTCGTACCATCGGAGTCGAAGAATAGATTACGCCTCTGTACCTTCTTCATTGCCATATTACTTGGTGCTGGAGCTTATTTCATTGCAAGTGAATTCATTACAAAGGTAGAAATCAAAGCATATCTTTCTGAAGTTCCTATAGCTTCCTGTTGCATAGTGATGATAGTAGCAATATATCTTGGAGATTAAGTTTATGGGTTTGAAGTGTCCATGTTTATTCATGGCACTAAGGTTAAGTTGATCATCTTTGAAAATGAAGGATTCAAAGAATTGGCTTTCTGTACCGCTTACAAAATTTAGTATCCTGCATCCAAAGTATTGGCTTTGCAGTTTACTGTGCGCTCACTGTCTATGGTATTCATTGGTGGTATCCCTTATATTTCTTGAATTTAGGCCCTAGATTGCTTAGTGCTTAAGTGTGAGATCGAACGAAGCATTCTTTACAAGGGTGTGGAAACCTCTCCCTAGCAGACATGTTGTAATAATACCTTGAGGGGAAGCCCAAAAGGGAAAGCCCAAAGAGGACAATATCTGCAAGTGGTGGACTTTGACTGTTACATTAAGTACAATTCGAATTAACAATAGTCCTCAACTCTTACAAGAAGGGTTATGATGTATATGTGGTTGTTAAACTTCTTCCACTTGATATTTATTTGGGTTAATATTCATTGTATGAACTTCAAGCGTTCATCTTACTGGGTGTTATTATACCCAGCAGTATTTTTCTTGTGTAGATTGTAACCATGCTTGTCAGAACAGAGCATCATATATCATCGTGCATTCAAATCATATGTCGATACAATTCGTCACTCAAAATGACCGAAACGAGTCAATGATAGGATATTTGATAAACTTGCAGGAAATGTTTAGATGGGAGGCATTTTATCCTGCCCGAAATGTAAAGTCCAGCACGTGCAAGGTTTGTCTAGTAAAATCCCGAGTTCTTTTTATGGTTTCTCATTGTATTTGTTCTAGTTTGTTAGGTGTTATAAATCTCCTTTCTCTCGCCTCATCCTCCTTCCTACGTAGAATCGATGCAGACCTCCTGGGAGTGAGTCTTTGCCAGAAGGAATCATTACTAAAACATCTAACTTCGAATTTCATCCTCTATGGGGTTCAAGTGTACAAAATGTAAGTGATGCACCGATTGAAACGTTGCTCGCCTATACGCTGAATACAACGAATTTTTCTTTTTCAATAGAGTTTTCAGCTCATTTGAGTATAATTGAAAGTAAAAATTTCAGTTTTCATGATGTTTTAGTATATGATATTAGGTAACTACTTTCTTTGAATCGTGTACGTGGCTTGATACTCGACTATTTTACTTATATACAACTTAGCTAATGAATTCACGAAATCGCTAGATAAAAACTGCACATATTATGCGTTGCCCTTAAGTGACAATACTCTTTGTGCCAGAAAATGCTGAAGATGTCTAAGAACTTGTTAGCTATTGCTGTTGGGATCAAACAAAGACGTGTAGTGTCAAAAATTGTCGAAAAGGTTGTCATCTAAAGCCCTTATTCTTCACTACATCTTTTAGCAATCTGTTTGTTTTTGAGTATGTAGTTTTCATTCTCAGTTCCCTCGAGACGATTTTGACGTGATTCTTTTTCATTACGATGGTGTTGTGGATGAATGGAGGGATTTTGCATGGAGTTCTCGAGCACTACATGTCTCTGCATTGAATCAGACAAAATGGTAATGCTTATTTTACCCCAAGAGTTATCTGAAATTGCTGATCGTGTGTATCATTTGGACTCGAAGTTGCTTCTTTACTCTTTTAAATTCGAACCATAATTGGAATAAAACTGGCTTATGGCGTAGGTGGTTCGCCAAGCGTTTCTTGCATCCAGATATTGTTGCTGAATATAATTATATCTTTCTTTGGGATGAGGACCTTGGCGTCGAGAATTTTAACCCGAAACGGTAGGTATTATTTTCCTTTTCATGATTACGGAGTTCAAACCTGCAAATGCGTAGTTTATTGTTTATTTACCGCCTTTTTTTCCCCCACAAGAGCTTAGCTCAATTGGCATAAAGTACGTATTCTCAACCAAAAGATTAGAAATTCGTATCCCCCATCTTGCATATTGTTGAACTAGAAAAAACGCTTTTGATCATTGAACATATAAGTAATAAGTTAGCTCGTGGACTTTATTATGTAACAGTTTCGTCGTTGTACTCCAAAGTATCAATTCTTAGTATGTAACGACTTAGTTTTCTTTTCTTCATCTAAAACTGGGTCAGATATGTATCAATCCTCAAGGAGGAGGGGCTTGAGATATCACAACCAGCTCTCGATCCTGTTAAGTCCAAGGTGCACCAGCTGCTTACTGCACGCAAAACCGGATCGAAAGTACACAGGTTAGTTTTACATGTTTTTTTGTAACTGATGTGGGATCTCACATCTCCAATGGTTGAGTTTACTTGAATGGAATATCGATTTTGGGTGTTAGAGCTCCGTTAAACGCTATAACGATGTTTTTCGCACCAATTTTCTTAAATCTTCAAACAGAAGGTTTTATAATTTCAAGGGCAGTGGACGGTGCAACGCTAATAGCACGGCTCCTCCATGCACAGGGTAAAAAGATTATCGATTCTTTTGATCACGGACTTTTCTATTTTTTGATGTTGGATTCAAACTCAGGTTGTTAAATTGTGTATGTTAAATAAATTTGATGTAGATGGGTAGAAATGATGGCTCCTGTGTTCTCCAGGGCAGCATGGCGATGCACATGGTATATGATTCAGGTAACAACTACTATTGAAGTGAGATTCAAATTATACTTGTCAAAAGTAGGAATATAAACGATCGTAAAACTAGATTAGTTGTGAGATCCCACGTTAGTTGGGGAGGAGAACGAAACATTCTTTATAAGGGTGTGGAAACCTCTCCGTAGTAGACGCGTTTTAAAAACCTTGAGGGGAAGCTTGAAAGGGTAAGCCCAAAAGAGACATACTAGCGGTGGGTTTGGGCCGTTACAAATGGTATTAGAGCTAGACACTGGGCAATGTGCCAGCGAGGAGGCTGAGCCTTGAAGGGGGTGGACACGAGGTGATGTGCCAGAAGGACGCTGGGCCCGAAGGAGGGTAGATTGGGAGTCCCACATCGATTGGACAAGGGAACGAGTGCCAGCGAGGATGCTGGACCTCGAAGGGAGGTGGATTGTGAGATCTCACGTCGGTTGGGGAGGAGAACGAAGCATTCTTTATAAGGGTGTGGAAACCTCTTCCTAGCAGACGCGTTTTAAAAACCTTGAGGGAAAGTCCAAAGAGGACAATATCTATTAACGGTGGGCTTAGGCCGTTACATTAGTCTTCTGTTTATATTTAGTCCATTTTCTTACAATACAACAAAGTTTCAACTCACTCGTGATATCGATATTAAACGGATGTGTGAATACTGTGGTAATATTGTGATGGGGACAGAATTTTAATGCCAAAATACTTGGATATTGCTCTCTTTGCTTTACAGAATGACTTGATCCATGCATGGGGCTTAGATCGACAGCTTGGCTATTGTGCACAAGTAATTTCCATACTCCACCATTACTTTTGCTTTGCTAGTAAGCCACTAGTTTCTTGTAGAGTTTGTGATTATCGATTCTCTTTTAGGGTGACCGAACACAAAAAGTTGGCGTTGTCGATGCCGAATACATCGTTCATCTAGGTCTGCCCACGCTCGGTGCTTCCCATGACAATGTGGTAAAGTTTTGCAGTCACAATCCTATGAATTTACGACTTCAAACGGTCATTTGTTGCACTTCCTTTTCTATGAATTTACGACTTCAAACGGTCATTTTGTTCAATTCTTGCAGGAACCCAAAATGGATAATCGAGTTAAAGTAAGTTACTACGATCGATCCAAGTATTTATTTCCCGACTGGATCGTTCATTGTTTGTAATGTATCCTAATATGTGTAGGTGAGGATGCAATCTTCCTTAGAAATGCAGATCTTCAAGGAACGATGGACGGACGCTGCAAAGAAGGACAAGTGTTGGATCGACCGATATCGGTAGTTACCGAAATCGTTTAATGTTCATCTTAATGAATAAAACTGGAAGTGAAGGTGTTCCAGTCTTTCAGTAACAGAGCTCAAACACAGGCTGAGCATGCAGCTGCTTAGATAAGATTCTAGTTGTCTCACAACTTATACCCAACAAATTCAAATTAACCAAGAACGAGGCTTTTCATTGGATCAACTCACTTTCTTTTACTGTATACAAAATCATATCTTACATAACTTTTTTTTTTGGTTGGTTGTAAATGCATTATAGTCTTTCGAGAAAATTAAGGTTCGGAAATTTGGTGTTTGTAAAAGTTTCCATGTATTTTGAATAAATGTAAACTTTCTTTTACTTGGGATAATGATTTTTGGACATTTTTAGGGTAAATCTTGGTGTTCGTTAGCTCATGATTCGACGATTGGTGGAGTTTGGTTGTAGGACGGGGAGTGCACAGTGTCACAATTGCATTCTTCTTTTGGCAGCGGGACAATAATTGTGCGATATTTGTTCTAACTTAGTAAATAAGTTACATGTGAAAATCAAACTTTATGGACAATTTTGATGTAAGGTACGATCCTTAAATCACATTTTGAGAGAAAATGTTTTTATATAACATGAGTGAGAAAATAAGATGAAAACAGTTTGACGCACCGAGATCACAATATTTGATCGAAAAAAATAAAAATAAAATTGCAATTTCTTTGTTTAACTTATTTAATAGTATATTTAAAATTAATTTTATTAGATGGTTTATATAAAATTAATCGTAGATTAAAAGTTAACTTTATTACATAACAATTATAATGTGATTGTAATTCTTTTTCATTAACATTTATACATATATTATTTTTTCAATAGTTATAATTAATTATTTAATTGAAATTATTTGTAATCAATCAATTTATTTCTATTTGTTGAGATTAATTTTACTTAATTCATTCAATAATGTACCAAAATAATATTTTTAAGATTAATTTCATAAAACAAGCCTTAGCATCCATTATAAAATAAAATGTGAAAATATTAATTCATCATGTAATATAAATTTAATGAATTAATTACAAATTATTCATTTATGGTAAGAATAATTATTACCATTAATTATTCGGATGCACTACCATATATGTTATTACCATAAGAGGTTAAAATGCTTTAGAATATTCCATTTTTGTAACCTTCACCGTTTTAATAAGTAGCCAGCTTTAAAGTCATTTGACCTATATTTAGTTGTCATTTGATAGAATGATATTTGATTTTTAAAATATATGAAGCGATATGAACTAAGAAATCAATCATGCAATATACTTCAATAAAGATATGAAGAAAATGTCGTTGAAATTATCAAAAAAATATTTTAATTCATGTCACGTTCAAGAAGAATGAAACTATCCTAATTTAGAGTTATAGTGTTTTTTTTAAATATATTTCAAGGCTTATTTACATCGGAGTTAGTTATGGCCATAAAATATACCTAGTGGCTAATTAGGATCATAAAATATAATTACAACTCTTCTAGGTAAGGAGGTTTTTATTTTGAGGCTATATTAGAGTCATGTATGTCATCTTTGTAGGAGAGACTTGAAAAATGTAGTAAAAGAATCATTTGTACTTTCTTTTAGCCAATGATTACGTTCTTTGCAATTCTATATAGTTTAGGTTGCATGTAGCATCATTCAAGCTTGACATAATCAATCTTACTTGTGGAGTGATTCAAATCTCAAACAAGTGTTTTTGCCTTGAGATATTTGATCAACAAGAATCATTCAAGCTAGATATGATCGATTTTGCTTGTGGAGTGATTCGAATCTCAAACAAATGTTCTTGGCTTCGAGGTACTTGACCGACAAGGTAATCTAAATCTTACTCTCCTTGTGTTGATTCCATATCTTTGTTATGCAAGGTAAAGTTGACGTTTTTTTTAGCTATCAACTACATAAAAAAACCGTCAACTTTACACTATTTGTTGACATTGTTTACTAGGAACAATGAACCTTCGTAATGGGACAGTATTGTCTACTTTGAGGATAAGCTCTCATAATTTTACTTTTAGTTTCTTCAAATAATCTCATGTCAATGGAGTACTATCTCTCACTTATATACCTATGATCTTCCTTCTAATTAGTTAATGTGAGACTCCAACAATACTCAAGGATCCTCTTTTCGAACAAAATATATCATTAAGCCTCCCTTGAGGCCACCTTCTCTATAACCCCTCAAACAAAATACACCATTTGTTCGACACCTAAGTTACTATGACTATACTTTCGTGACTCACAACTTCTTTATTCGATACTTGAGGATTCTATTGACATGGCGAAATTATGATAGTGATATGGGTACATAAGTGAAGACACTATTTTTATTGGTATGAGGCCTTTTGAGAAAACGAGAGTTTACACTTAAGGTGAATAATATCATACCATTGTGGAGGTCTGTTGTTCCTACTATGGTATCAGAGTATAAGTTAATAACTACTAACCATTTTTCTAATTAACTTGGTGCACAAGTTGATAACGGCTAATAATTATGCTAAACTTGCTCCACCAATAACTTCATTTACTAAGCAAATCTTATTAACCCACATTCTCCCTCGTAAGCTTGACTTTACTTGAGATTCTTCGCTCCGAGAAACTCCTACATCTCTGCAAATTTAACCCTTGTTAGGGCCTTAGGGGAGTATTTGTACATTGCTCTCTAGTATCAGTTGTACTTGGTCTATGATCAACTCCATCTTAAAAAAAACAATTCAATTCTCCAACCTGCAATTTCTTCCATTCCTCTCTTATGGATAGAAACTTCATTATCAGAATTGCATCAGAATTGCATGTAGAAACTTCGTGTAAGGTACTCCTCTATTGTAAGGTATTCCTCTATCTTTCAACCCCGCTTTCCACTAATACAAGTTCTTTAGAATTTTTCGGGACACCATTCGTCTCAAGCAAGTTGGATGAACGGGTATTCAATAGAAAGGGCCTGAACAAGTTGGTAATTGTGCCTCTAGTCCTCTTTGGTTGACATGACAAGTTTGATGTCCTATTTTTCTTATGCTTTGGTGGCCTTCCTTTAGACCTCATTAGTCAAGATGTTAAGTCTAATGAAGCACATCAACTTATAGGTTGCTCTTCGCCAACTGAAATAACCTTCCGTTTCTTCTTAACTCTGTTTTTCAATATCTTCTTCTCCCAATTCACTAGTTTCTTCTTCCCTTTCTTGCTGCTAATGCCAAATGAGGCTTTTGAAAAATGTTAATAGTCTTTCATTAGTATCTTATACAGAGAGTTTTGCGACGGTTTTACTTTCATCAACAAGGCTCTGTTTCTATCGAACATCTTAAGGAATCACCCGGCTAACTTTACTCTTGTGCCTTCTTTTGTCATTTTACCAAGACTACTAATATTACTCTTCAAGCTTGGGATGAAATATACCTTAGTCAATAGATGTTGATCTCTATTCTTGCATCAGAATAAGATGAATTTTTTTTCTTGGTTTGGTACAATTGATTGGTTGCCAAACTTCATATTTTTAATGAGCTTCTCATCAAGCTTCTTGAATTTTACTTGATCTTCGGTCATGTGGTTGCTTCGTCTATTGTCTAGGTATCACATATTTGTCTCCACTCGATCTTCTCCATTTGCGAGGAGGTTCACCATAACCTTCTCTTCATTGAGCATCAAGAGGTTAGGCATCTTCTCGACCAACATTAGTGCAGGCTCTTTGTCATGCATGAATGTGAGGTTTGCCTCTTCATTGTGTTCCTTGTTCCACCACCCGACCATATAATGCCCGTATTTTTCAAGAGTAATACTTGATCATACATTGCTCTTCCAGGAGTTGACATCGTCATGAGTTTGTGAGATATTGTCACGACTTTCTCTGTGGCCACGCCCACGACCTCTACTTTCCTTATTGTTGTTGCCACATCCCTTCATAACTGAAAAAGAAAAATCAGTCGCATCTTTCTTTTTCGTCCACGTGAGCCAGTCTTCGTATGTGAGTAAGAGGTATTTCTCCTCCTCTTTTTCGTCGTTGTCACGAAGTCTCTCCTCAACCTTAATTTCAACTTTCCCAGTTCCTTCTAAATGGCTTGCTTTCTTCTTTTAACTAGATTGATACTTTCATCAATTTAATGTATTACTTTGACCTCCAAGGCTCGAGTTTCTGACCATTGACCTCTTTGCTTGTATAACCTCAAAACTTCAATTCAGTGAAATTCATCCCCAATAAAGAAGTTATTTCCTCCCATTTCTTTGTACAACCTCGATTGCCAAAGTAGAAGAAATTGGTCCTATTACACTATTGAAACATATTCGTATAGGGGTATTGGGTTGATTAATATGGGTACAGATCTAGTTGGTTTGGAAACAATTCATATACTTTAATCCTCTTAAACCATCCATGCCGTTTTATATCAATTCATGGTTTTAGAACAGTAAGTCATATCTTAAAAAGTATCATACCATAGTCCATCTTCATAAAAGCTTATAAAATTTGGAACATAATCGTAACACTTCATCCAAACTATGTCAAGATTTTATGGTGTTAACTCGTAAATTTTGAATTTGTTAAGCCCAGATCACCATTTTTCATGTTCAAACCAACTACTTTAATTTTATATTTACCTACCTCATATCGATGAAATTCCAACTCATTCACTAATATACATTGGTACATTTTTTTATATTCTGTGGTCATAACTACATCATTTAACTATATTTTGGTACTGCAGACGTAAATATCTAACCTTCCTTAGAAAAATCCTTTTCATGTGTATACTAGTGATAAGTAGCTTACTCCTTTCTACGAAACTCTAACTCGACGATCATAGTGCAAATCTTGCTAAATAAAAACATTTTTTGAATCATCAATACACATGTAACATTCACATTTCAGGCATAGTATATCATAACACATAACAACATCATTTATTATCTTTTAGGGAATTATTGACAAGGATGTAATGTTCCATCTAAGGCAATAGAAACATTTTCAGTTCATTTTGTAGGCTAGTCTATAGAATCTATAAACGTAGAGCTCTATTATCAATTATAACAACCCTAGCTTTTATTTAAAATAATATGGCTACTACATGTGTGTCATGACTATTTTGTGAAAAAAAATAAATTGTCATAAACTTAAATATTCATAAATACATTTCAAACCTAATAAAACATCCTAAAAATAACGTAGGTAACCAAGAAAAACAACCTTTTCTATAAAAGTTTAGAAATAAAATGTTGTTGACCTATCTTATTATAAAGACTCCACTTAAATACAAAAATCTAACTTTAGTGACTTGATCCATGGCGCTCAGCTGACGTCATCATCTGTACATGGGGCCCGTCTTTAACTAAAAAAAAATATAAATCTTGGTTTGAGTATTTAAAAAATACCAAGTGACCCCATTGTTACAGTTGGAAATACAATCATATGCAACATGGTTCATAGTGCGACCTACTGTTTGTAACTATTCCTTGGGCTGTACTTTCGTTTTTTGGTTGGGTTGGATGCATAGTATTTCTCTATGCATGATTCACACATGGTCACATGAACCCATTAGGTAGGTTCGTATATATACTCATAGGCCTAACTACAGACTAGCATCTACTCACGTTGCCAAAACCAATAAAAAGAAAGGAGCACGTATTATATCATAGTGAACACATCAATTCAAAACGTATTGGGGAAGTGTCTCGAGCTTGTGACATGTAACATGCATAAGCTCCCACATTATAGAATCATGGTATAGATTATAATGCACATCATCCTTCCATACTTTTCATGACGTGCATGGTATCACGGTCATGCTTGTAGTTGCGTGTCGAATGTCCCGATCATGCTTATCCAGGGTGTGTTGCCCATGACCGCATGCCTATTCCAAACTCCTTTTATTTGTTTTTCTGCAAGTTAGGTCTTACTATTCTTTTTATGTAATACAGAGGTGTATTATCATTCACCAACCTCATGTCTACACCCACCAGGGCTAAAATGTCCCAAAATTTATTATAGAAGGATGTGATTAGTTGTCAATTTTTCCTACCAAGATTATACGTTATCAAAGCCGTCGTTCTTTTTTAGTCGCTTTTAGCCTATGAAATTTCTTTTCTTTTCAAATTGTTTTCAACTTATTTCCTCGCTCTCGTTTTATAAATATTTCTATCAAATGTGACTTGAAACTCGATCATACGTCAAGATTAACTGCAAAATTTGACTTTTACATGGCTGACTTGTTCTTAAGTTAGAAAAAATCTCGCACAATCGTGTCCTACTGCCACAAGAGTACAATTGTGACAAGTGGAATCATATCTTGGTTAGCTCCTTGAATTGCAGTAAATAAACATGTTCGCTTCAAAACATCTGAGCAAGTCTCAAGCTAACCAATTGGTAGAGATCAAATATGAGTTGCTCAACTAGAATGAAGTTCCAAGATGTAATAAGGCTTTTGGAGTCTTGCATGAACAAGATTACCACTAAAGTTGACAAGATCGACAAAATGGGAGGCCACCTTGAGGCAATGCCCGTTTGTGAATTAATGTTGATGGTCGAAGCCCTAGAAGACAATGGCACAACTGTTGGTGACTTCGAGCATGTGGATAACTCGACATGCTCAGTTATCTAGATAAAAGAACATACTAAGGGCCTAAACAATGCTTAACAAGCATTCGTTCATATGGTTTCAAAAATGATTGAGGATTTAAGTGCAGCCCTTGGAGTGATCAAGGCTGATATGACAAATTTAAGCGTCATACTAAATCAACATGAGAGTGATGGGGAACCAATATAACAAAGTAAATGTCCTGAACCCTAAGTCCTTCTATGAGGTTCGAGATGTTAAGGGTCTAGATAACTTCATTTTTTCCGTTTTTACTTTGAAGAGTACTTTCAAGCCACAAATATTATGGGAAAAGAAGCGAAGGTCACATTGGAAACAATACATCTAACTGATGATGTAAAGTTGTTGGTGGAGATCCAAGTACATAGACATTCAAGATGGTCAATATAATATGGATACTTAGGAGAACTTAAAACACGAACTCCACTCACTGTTCTTCCTAGAGAATATTGCGATAATAGAATGAAATTAAGGAAGTTGAGACATATTGGGAATATCAAAGACTACGTTAAGCGATATTCTGTGCTTATGTTGGATATTCATGACATGTCTGAGAAAGACAAGATCTTTTTGTTTAGGGACTGAAGTTGTGGGTGAAGACCTCTACGAGCAAAGAGTTCAAGACTTTTACACGACTTATGCTACAACCGAACGACTATTTGACCTTAGCAATAATCAATTCCCAGACATAACGCGAAACCAAGGGTAATAGGAATTATCGACCCAACCCCCAAAAGGTGGGGAGGTGACAGACTCAAGCTGGAGGAGGGGATAGTGAAGCCTCCCAATAGAGATGTAAAACTTGGTGGCGGAGACCTCACAAATAGAATAACAACGGTCAAGGGCCCTTAACCTACTTCATATACAAGGGAGCCCATCGAGAATTTGAATGGCCACAAAATGTGGCATTCTATACCTTTCACGTAAAATTTGGAACAAATTTAGAGGTTGAGTATGAAACGGCCAAAACAACACTAGTCGAAAGCGTTGAACGCCACTACATAGGGGCACTAAAGTACTTGTCTACTCTCCAGAAGAGAGTGAGAGAGATAAAAGAGTTATTAAATGAGGTATTATGTACGTCGAGACATGAGTTAACCACAAAACGGCCAAGAACACTATTGTTGATTCTAGAGTTGTCCAAGACTTCATGATGGAGACAGAAGTGAAACGCTTAAACATCCTCTAACATCGAGACATAGGAAAGATGATAGTCGTTAATTCGGCTACCCTACCTGTCTCAAGAGTTGCAAAGTAAACTTTGATCAAGCTAGGGAGATAGATTGGACAAAACGATTTTGTGATAATCAAGATGGACAACTTCGATATCGTGTTAGGTTTTGATTTCTTGCTTAAACACAAAGTTGAAGGGAATGAACTCTTCATCTTTATAGCGGAAGGATTGGGACCGTTTTGATTTAATTAAAAACTAAAAGAAAACCATTAATATGAAAGCAATAACTCTATATTTGTAAAAATAATAGGTTACAAGCCTCTTTGATGATTTTAGATTCAGATACAAGGTCAAGGTCTATATGACCTTTTGAACGAAAATTACAAAGGGATTGAAAAGTGAGACTGATAGAGAAGATGCAAAGAGTCAATGAACCGTGAAGTAATTTTCAACCGTTCTTGGTAGATTGGAAAATACTCCTTAATGTGAGATTGACTAGAAGCGCATCAAGAGACCTGAAGTCACCCTCATCCTACATCTCCAAGTTCATGAAGATTCGGTTGATAGAGGCATCAACCAATCGAGTGGGGGAAGATATCACAGTCATACTTATCCAAGGAGTGTTACTTGTGACGGCATGTTAGATGTTTCGGTCATGCTTGTCTAGGGTGTGTTGCCCATGGCCACATTACCTATTCTAAACCTCTTTTACTTACTTTTATGCTAGTTATATCTTTACTATTCTTGTTATATCAATATGGGGGTGCAGGACCTGTTTACCAAAATGCCCCAAAATGTACTATAGGTGATATGACAAGTTGTCAATTCTTCCTATCTAGGTTCTATGCTATCAAAATAGTGGTTGATACTTATTCGCTTTTAACCTATAATATTGCTTCTTTTTTTTTTCACAAAGCTGACTTGTTCGATGGATTAGATCAATCATTCTTCCACTGCCACAAGAGTGCGATTGTGATACATGATATGTCATAAAAAAATTTAAGTGGATGTTTGTTTGATCTCGCTCATCAAGATCTGGTTTGGCATTTAGTTACTGGTTTGGGTCTGAAATAGAGGTTGGTTAGAAGATTCAATTTCGAAATTAACACAGAGCCTGCTTCATTTCTTTTCTTTCTTCATTTCTTTTCTTTCTTCATTTATTTCTTTCATTTTCTCCTTATTCTCCACATTGGTACTTCATGAATTGACTAAAACAAATGACTTGAAAGAAAATTTGTACCATTATTTAAACAAGGGCGAAGTGAGATTTCAGGCAAGCTGTACACAAAGGAATACATTATCTTCAAATAATGTTCTCATGGAAATAACAAACATGCCGGTGACTCTTAAATTCTAATTGACAAATCTGAGGTAATGGTGTACACAGAAAGTAAAGATGTGGAGAAGAACCTAAAACTACAGCTACAAGACAAAATTGCAGCTCAAATACACAATCAACTCGACTCTGATTTGGACATTTTCATCTCTATTGCTTCCCTGAGTTTCCTCCCCAAAGCATACGCCAAAGGAGGAGGAACAGCATTCCCAATTTGCCTGTGTTTGTGTTGAATATTACCAGCAAATATATAGTTGTCTGGGAATCCCTGCTCAAAACCAGCACACATGCTTAAAATCATACCATGTTTGTTGAGAATCGGCTAATTAAAGGTTGGTCATGGGTTTATAAGTAAGAAATACATCTCTATTGGTACGAGGCCTTTTGGGGAAGCCTAAAGTAAAGCCACGAGAGCTTATGTTCAAAGTGGACAATATCATACCATCGTGGAGAATCGTGATTCCTTACTTGCAATGTACTACACCTTCATGGAGATATCTAAATCCCTTCTTGCTACAAATACACAACTTGTAAACAACTTGTAAGGATGAAAGGAGAATGAAGCAATAACTTACTTGAGATCGAGCACATTCACGGACGGTAAGTATCCTATCCTGCTCAGGGTGGAAGCACATCCCAACCTTGCCCATTGGTTGTGGGTCAGTAATTGAAGTGGGGAAGTTCCCCTCCCAATCCAACCGACCGAACAAGCCTTTCCATTGGTTGTGCCTCTTGGCTGTGTTCGGCAGGCACCAGGGTATCATATCATGCATCTGTCCAGTTGACAACCGAACCTGACGACACAACGTGGGAAAATGGAGGGAATAAGATGAAGGCCGACCCAAGAATATGCAGACAAGCCAACTAATTAATATCTTCTCCAAATGTGAATTGAACTGAATAGATTCATAAACTAGAAGTGGTTCACCCATCAGAAAGAATGTACCTTCTCATCTGGAAGATCGCGCCAATCAGCGCCTGGGCGTTTGGGAATTCTTTGACATCTAATAAGATTTAGCTCATTCATTTCTTTTGATATATGATCATTTAAGACAAGGATATCTCCTCGAATCTTCTTTTGAAACCAAGATGTTGGCTCGCTCTTGTACTGTACCAGAATGAACAGATCAGCAGAAAGATAACAGAACATGACATGTTTAAAGCGGAAAGGCAAATAAGAATCACCTCCATTGTTGTCACAGAAGCACCATTTCCAACAGCTGGAAGATCGCCAATTGTATCTCTGACAGTAATTGGACGAAAAGGTGCACCTCCTGCCGTACTAGAAACAGCGGCATACCGAGTATTACCAGACAATGAAATCTTGAGCTCTGGGCTACCGAACACATGCATTGGCTCTGGCCATTCTGGTAGAATTTCCTCTGGAGATGCTGCCCATATGAATGCACGTTTTCTAGATTGAGAGATTCCATATGCCCCAGCTTCCAGAATACCAAATCTTACCTATACAAATAGCAAGTTAATTCAATCTGGATTCTTAATTCCTTGGTTGGCACCCATAAAGATAAAGAACCTATATCCTCTGCTAACATTCCTATCCCACTCACAACTATGAACAAAGAATCGCTGCAGCCAAACAATGACTTTGGTTTGGACTAATGCAGAATTAAAAGACTACAGCTACCTGATATCCCATCTCAAGAAGTGATGCTAAGGTAAGGCGAAACGTTTGCCCTTTATTGAACGAAACAAAATTCCTCACGTTCTCCAGAAGAAAATACTTTGGACGAAAGTATTCGGCAAAGGATAAGAATGCCAATATCATCTCGCATTGGACCTTACTCCAGGTACGTTGATTAAAACGATTCATTCCAGAAAAACCCTGTGTAGAAAAATATTAGAATAATGAAAGGTTTGGATATTTCATGTTATAAATATGAAATGCAAGATGTTAACCATACCTGACAAGGAGGTCCTCCATTGATGAATTCAACTTGTCCTGGACGAGGCAGATTATTGATCTCCTTTTCATCAAGTTTTTCTGCTAGTTCAATTGCTTCAGAAGTTGATACACAATCATCAGCATCACCACATGCTGTCATGACAGCCCTGCATTAAAATCGATATACACTTCATTGAGAAAACAAGGCTTAGCATGAAAACCATATACACCTCATTGAGAAACTCCAAGACAATGTACAACCAAAAAAGAAAAGATCAAAACTGGGAAAGGAAAATAAGACAATTCCAAAAATAGAAGAAATATTTAAGCACAATTGCCATCCGCGATCAACCTTAGAATCACATTGCAATTGTTCACAAATGTCAATGCCTCTGGATGATTGAGACTAAATGCTTCACCCGCAGGCTCTTCATATTCAATGGCCCATTTGGTAACTGAAACGCCTATAACAAAAGCAAAATGGCCACGATGTGAGGTCAGTCATCGAAGTAAGTTATAGTTTTTACTCGAGACATAGAAAACTGAAGTTACCTGCTTGCTGCAGACCCTCAGATAAGCCACCACATCCAGCAAATATATCCAGAGTAGCCAAACGGTTTTCCAATGGCAAATCTTTTTTGTTGTCAGTTTCATCAGGTATACTTTCTCCTTCTTTACACTTCCCTTTTTTCTTTCTTTGTGCTGCGTCACTCATTGGCCTTTCGGAAGAGGAACTTAGTTTCACATTCGCTGGCAACTGAAAAAAAAAACATATTAAACATCCAGGGAAGAAAAATACAATTCAAGGAATGCTCTGATTGATGCAGAAAGTAATAGGGATGCCTACGAACTTCACTTGGAAGCATTGTCCCAGCCAAGATCCTATCTACTAGTACAAAACATTATTTGTCAAATTTCTGAAAATCCAGTAGAAATTACAGCGAAGTCACAACATAAGACTATCCTACTCTTCCAGCTGAGCTGAAAGTACTGTTTTTTGAGAAGCGTTGACTATTGACAAGGTCTTAGTAAAAAAGAAATGATTGAAGGGAGCATACTGAATAAGAGTATCTAAGGGAAGGCATTTGCAAGACTCAGTAGAGAAAGTAAATGTAGAGAGCGTTAGAAAAGTTTGATCTGTCCCAAGTTTTATACCCTCTGTTGTGCATGACTAAAGAAGAAATCTATTACCAGCCTACGTAGTATGTCCGGTGGACCTACTACGGTGAAGAGTTGAGGCAACCATGGAGCACATGATGTGAAACTAATTGAGAAACCATGACTTCTCTAATTCAGCTAACACAAGTCAAGCACTAACCACCCCAGCATAGAAGGCCAAAGCTAGAACCAAATTTTGTTCATATGTAGAATTTGTTCTCTTCCTTGCAAGTCAATATCCAATATGTTGGCAGAATTCACGTGATCATTTGTTAATGTTTAAATTCACACCAGAAAATAGTTACCTTTTTGATGGCTCCCTTCTCTGGATCATAGAGATGTTCGCAAAAGAAGATATGATCGAAGATAACAGGGCAGTTTGACATTGGGATATCCTGCTTTTTTCTTACTTCACACTTTCCTTCTATAGCAGAAACAGGCTTCACTGATATTTCATCACTGTAGTACAGCTGAAAAGAATTGCAAGTGCTATTAATTAATAACAATGAAAAGTCCACAAACAGAAGTCAAATGAACAAATTATGCCCAGTAAATAAGAAAATTGGAGTCCAAATGTAATGCAGTACATTTGATAGCATACAAAGATCTAATTCCATGATATTCCAAATTTTATAAACCTGGAAAAAGCACTTACTTCTCTAATATCAGAGCAGTATGCCTTTTCTACCGAAATGTCCTCTGGTCTAAAAAATCTTCTAACTTTGACCATAGCTGATAATGGACAAGGTTGTTTCGAACCCTTGGGTGATTCAATTCCTAACAATTGACAAACAACATAAGCATTGAGGCCCACATTTCTTCCACCCTTGAATGTCTCAATGCCTCTATCATCAGTTCCAAAATGATGAGGAGCTAAGTAAACATAATCATTAACAGAATAGTCAGTGCCCTTGTACTTGAAGCTGGTCAAAGAAGAATGCAACTCTATGGTGTCCTCTTTTTGGGTTTCCTTTAGTTTACAAGAATGGCAATCTCCGGTTCCCAGGCCCATTGTTTCTTTTGGAAGACAAAAGAAAGCACCTTTTTCAGGCCAATATAAACTTTTACAATAGAACTCCATAGGCAATCCTCTACGTTTCCTCTCCTCTGCTATTTCCTCGTCAGCCTTAACCTTCTTCGCATTATCCTTACGGTGCTGATATCCCCAAGGCCTCATGCAAATCTCTATATCCACTGTTTCTTTAATTTCACTCAACTCTAATTCTAGGCAATCATTTGTCAGAAAAACCTCCCGCTCCTTTGCAGCATTGCCTAAAACAGTCTCTAATCCTCTTACCACAAGTCTACCGTGAACCATTTTCCTTGCGTTGGAATTTTCATACATGTACTCCACAAGACATATGGCAGGCAAGTCATCTACATTATCTGGTTCCACAGACACAAAACCACCCACGGTAACCAAATTTCCATGGACAATGGCTTGTTTGTAAAGAGGATAGCCTTGACTTGTTGTGCCCACTATTTCACTCTCCCAATTAATTTTTCCCTCAGAAAGCTTTGCCTTTGCAGGCTTTACAACAGGTTTTGATTCCTCAGTTTTCAAATCCACTTGACCATCTTCCTCTTCAACCTCTTCCAATTCTTCGTCTTCAACCTCCTCATCTTCTTCCAGTTCATCTTCTTTTGTTTCATTATTATCTGCCTCTTTCAAGTCATCCGGCAAATAATTTGAGTAAAATTCTCCCCAAATCCTGTTTATCAATCTAGTTGTTGTAGCAGGCATAGCCCTTTTTGATGTTACAGGATTCATTGAAGCTCTTGGATTCATGTTCACTTCCTTCTTTAGTACAGCCTTCTTTTTTACTAACCACTTGGTATGATGCCTTTCCTCCATTTTATCACTAAGCCCAGTTATAAAGGCACACTTCCGGATCACATCATCTGGATATTCAGAAAAGGTTTGCAGTATTATCTGCCCATGTACCACCACATACCTCTCAACAACTGATGGGGTAGAAGAGATATAAGCAGGATTGTTCTTATCAAATTCAGAAACTCTTTTGATAATATCGGAGAAAGAAAGCTTTGAGGCACGGCTCTGCTCCTTCAGTATGGTAATAATGCTTATGGCAAGCCTTGCAGTTCTTAGTACTGTTTGATACCATGGAGCATACTGTTTGGATGGCTTTCCCAACCGATACCTAATGGAACAAATAGAAAACAGTAATATTACGATAAAATGGAACTTATGTAAGAAGTGGTGAAGACAAACAGTATTTCCAACAATTTAATGTCATTATATTATAAAGGTTAAATAGTCGTATTACCATGCCATGTCAGTGCGAATTGATATGAACACCATTGAAGATCCAAATTCAATCATCCACTCCTTTATTGCACTCAAATAAATTGGGATCCCATCAGTGTCCTGTATTTGAGCCGAAGATGACACACTAGTATCAGCATCAAGACAGAATCCACTTCCATCATCAGCAGTCATGATCCCCGATCCATATATTGTCACATCAATGTCATCACAAGGTTTCATTGGAAGGAGTTCTAAAGAAATAAGCCGGGAATCAGCATTGTAAAGGGACCAGTTATGAAGCATGCTTCGAGGAAGATCATCAGGATCACATATATCCATATCACCATCGAAGATAACATACTCGTCCATTTCGTCTTTCGTAGTTTTGTAGAAGGCTGGTAGAGGATAGTCATTTGCAATTTCGTCCTCATTGATTTTGATGTAGAACTTGTTTGATGTAGTAGAACGCTGATTTTTTCTTTGCTTTGCAGATCGCCAATACTCCTCTTCTTGCAGCAACTTAGCCAATTTCAAATCCTCATCTTCCTCAGCTCCAAACCCAGGCATATTGGGAGGATTGAACTGTTCTCCATCTTTAATCTTCAAACCGACATTTGTGAACCCATCAAATATGCCGGTACTTGGTGGCAAGTTCCTTTGTTTTCTGCTTTCATCCCTTAGAGCACAAAGAACAGGCAAGTCTATGAAAATCTGGTCATTTCTCTTGGATGTTTCATCCAAACCAACAAGTTGATTATATATGAACTCCCCCTGCAGGATGATAAAATCTTTGACAGACATCCCAGCAGGAAAATTTCGACTACTATTCAAGGAGCGTACTACTCCAGCAACCAACTCATCCAGTGTCAAATCTGGATTCCCACCAGAAGTCCTTGCCAATTTCTTGTAGACCTCCACACAGGCATTGGCTTTTTCATAGAAGATATTATATAGCTTTCTGTAAGAACCTGCAGGCTTAACACAATCATAATCAGCTATATCGGTGGAGATCCATATAGTTGGTAAGCCATCCTCATAGCCAGATATTGTCCAAGACTCGATCCGTCCAAATCCTTCGCACCTAACACCCTTATTTTTCTCTTTATCAGGGGTGTCTTCAAAAGGCAAGATAGTACCCGAAATGAACAAATTATTTACTTCTAACATTTCAACAGCCTGTGGCTTTCCATCCTCATCATGAAATGTAAATTCAGTCAGTCTCCTATTTGGCCGAAAATCATCCATACCTGACGCCGTCAAGCCAACTGCAGCTATCTCATCTTCCACCGCCACCTCCCTTTTGCATTCAATAACAGAAGATTTCTCTGGCAATGGAATAGTTTTGACCTTAAAATCTGAGCAGGCAGCAGCACGCTTTGGCATTTTCCTAACACCAACAACTTGTTCTTTCGTCTCTGACCTACTTCTCTTCTGCTTTGGTTTAACTGGTTTCACATCTTGAGTATCCGACTTTTTTAGATCATTAGATGTAGCCATCAATTGACTCCTAGTCTTCTTTGCCATACCTGTAATACAACATGCATTTAGCTTATGGACGAAAATGGATTAAATCAGAAGGCGCAAACATACTCCAACGGACATCATGCAGATTAAAGAGAAACGTAGGAACATCATCAAGAACAAACAGTAAAAAGCCATCATGAATCAAAAATGGAAATCACAAAAAACATTTGATTAAAATCTATATCTCCCACCTCTAGGAAAACGAAACACTTCGATGAACTACTATTACTTAGTGTACAAAAGAACCACAAACAAAATATGAAAAATATAAGTAAGCTTGATATGCGAGCTTCAAACTGGAAGAGACCAGAGAAGCAGCTACCTACCCATGGTTAACAAAACAGTGATACCAAAGTCAAAAGAATGCAAAACAGAAGAAGTAAAGAGGAACCCACAAGCCGATCCTTATATATGCATGTCATCTATACTCCAATAGAAAAAGCAGATGCAGTGAAATGTTGACAGATCAAAAAGATGAAGCAGCCAATGCTAGTAACTAACTAGAAAGAGAAAAGGAGAAAACCACGGAAACCCAGAAAGCATAATGCCAAATAGCCTCAGGGAACCAAACAAATGCTTGAGTTAAACCGTAAGTAACCGAAAGAAACCGAAAGAAGGAGAGAAACTCTAGCACAATACACGACAAAAGCCAGTTCAACAACCAAAAAAACAAAGAAAACACAAGAACAACAAAATCACACAAGATAATCGGTTACTAGAATCGTCTGATTTCAGGGGAAAAAGAAAACACAGATGCAGAAATGCAAAATTAATGGATCAAATGCATGAAAGGGAGTGAAACGAGGGCCTGACCTGAGGAAGAATGTACAGCGGCGGAGAAGGAAGAAGGAGGAAGGAGGGGATTGTGAGAGAGAGATGAGAAGAAATCAATAGAAAAAAGAGAAGGGGAAGAAGAAGAAGAAGAAGAAGAAGGCGGGAAAGTGAAAAAAGGGAATGGATTGGTATAATTTGGAAACAAAATTTGAGTACAAAAATGGCATATGAGAGCACAGAGGTTCCCGCGTTTGCATTTGGCGGGTACTCAATGCTCATCCCTTTCCCTTCCAATTTCTACATACAAACAATGCTCTTTGACTACCGCTGGGGATTACTGAGTTGTCTTTGGGGGAGCCCCGCTGCTGCCCTAATCAAATCTCCCATTCCCTTCCACACCACATCATTTTTTAAATAATATATCACCATTTTAAAACACTATTTTTCTTCAATTTTATTTATTTTAATACAATTTCATTTTGTAGAGAAGGAAATTTTAAGAATATTTTCATATTCTCAATTTCCAATTTATTATATTTTTCGAGTTTATTACAGTAAAGTAGGTAGTTTATAACTCGAATACGACAAATGTGATTACCGTTAATTAGTTGAGGATAAAGATAGAAACTAAATCTAACGGTACAGAAATCATTGTTCTTTGTCGTCTTTCGTTTACGTTAATACCGTTACACACTTTAACCTTATTAATACCGTTATGTATTTGATACGTACGTTAATCTTGTTAATACCGTTACACATCTGATACGCACTTTACCTTATCTTGAATTATAGAAAATATCCATAAAAAAATATATTTTAACTTTCCAAAATTACTTCACGTCAACTTTACAACAAAAATAAAAAAAAAAAAAAATCTTATGGTTGGTAGGTAAAATCATTTGTATTTTGTTAAAAAAAAACACGGTTCTACTTTCAAAAGTTGCATTAGTATCCATAAACCTAAAACATGAATTGCGCCCCCTCCACTCCATATCTACACTTCATCGTACATTCAATCCAACAATCCAAATCAACCCAACCTAAATTATAAAGGTTCAGTTGGGTTCATTTGTCTGAACCTGAACGGGTTTGGTTTGGTTGTGGGTTCATTCGAACTAAACAAAAATTTATAAAAATACATTAAGAATTTTAGCATTTTCATGTCGAAGTGGTACTTTGGCCTCACTATAATTATGCACCATTGAAAACATTATTTTTTGTTTTTATTGTTTTGCTTAATTTCTTTTATATTATTTTATTATTCTTAATTTCTTTTATATTATTTATATTGTTATTTTTAATTTCTTTTTAAAAAAATACGTTTCATATTAATTAACAATTCGTACACTTCCTACTATTTTTAAATATATTGTTTATAATAGGCATAAACTAAAACAATTCTTCCTGAGTTTTGTTTTAAGTATATGGTTTAGATAAGATTATTGATTTTGATTTATACATTCATCTATAAAAATTCTAGATTATTTTAGGGGTTCTTTTAACACCTATCGGACACAAAATTAGATCGATAAAAAAATTAATTTTTATAGATTTTGAAAATTTTGTTCTAAACTTGGGACAAGTAATTCTAAATTTTAATGTATTTATTATTTATTATGAATATTTAATTATCTTTCGTTCAATGGGAATATTCAACTATGTTGAGAGGTTGCAATTTTCTCTAATTTATATTTGCAGTGATTATAGATTCATTTGTGTTTGTGTGTGGTTTTTTAATATAATTTATCTAAGATTGTAGGGAATAATTATGAATTATGGATAAATAATTTTTTTTAACAACCGACAACCAACTCAAACTCAACCTGAAAATAAAGGGTTGGATTGGCTTATCCATCCAATCTGATCTTTTAGGTTGGGTCAAAAAAATCCTTAACCCAAATCAACTCGGAACATGTGTGCCCCTGACATCACATAGCTAGTCTATTTTTTTTTTTTCCTCTTTCTATCTATGACCTAATACTTTCCATTTTTTTCTTCATTTTCTCTCTCTCTTCTTCAATACCCTCCTATTCTCCTTCTTGTGTTCAATGTATCTTTAAAACTGTATCATTCAAATCCCGACCAGAATTAAATACTCAATTTTCCTTTAAATTTTAACTTTTAAGATTTCATTGAGAACTTTGACCGTCATTTCAAGATAATATAGAAGATACAAAGTGCTTTGAAAAATTATAAAAATCCAAGAAAAATACAAAAGAAAATAGTAAAAAAATTAAGAAAATGGTCGAAATCAATTTCAAGGGGCAAAATGGTCATCATGACCCTATCCTTAGAGGGGTTTGCAAGGACCCTAAATCATATTTCTAAGGAAGAAGATAAAAGAAAAAAATGTTAGGGTTTTGAGGAGAGGAAGAAGGAAGAGAGTACTTGTCATATCACAACCAATGCGTATCTGTATGCAGGAATAATGTATTAAGTTCGCCAACATGAGCTATCATAATTCAAAGTATTTCTTCTTGTTTTAGTAACTGGTTGCTCCTAATTACCATGTTCTCGTTGAAATTCACATAGAAATTATTGAAATTATATGCATCACATAATTTTTATTTACCACGTATCATATATTTGATGCAATTTACTCACTGGTATACATAGGTACATCTTTATCTTTATGGTCATAGTACTACATTATTTAACTATATTTTTAACTATTATTAACCTCGGTAGTTTATTAGTACTTTGATTAAAAAAAAATATATCCTTCCAATTTCAAAAAAAAAAAAAAGGTTAAAAATAAAAATAAACGGTTTATGTACATTTAATCACCTTCCTCCATTTTTTCTTTGTTTCCATCTATAACTTAACCGTTTCCTATTTTTCCTCATTTTTTCTCTTTCTTCTTCAATATCCTTCCATGTTCTTCTTGATTCGGTAACGTGTTGCTCCTAATTATACATGTTTCTTGTGGACATTGACCTAACATGTTTCATTTTTTTTGCTACACCATTTTGTTACGGTGTGTTGGCACATTACACTAATGTCGTATTCCATACTTTTGTGGATATTGATTAAACTCATCTGATACGTATTCTCCCCGCCATTATCTGTATGTAGGCAATGAATATTTATTTCTACTTCTCATTCGATCGTCATCTTGAATTCTTGAAATTTTGAGAATGTGTAAGACTTTTCTTTCATAAAGAAAAGCCATACATATCTTGAGTAGTCCTCAATGAACATCACCATATATTGCATCCCGCTGATTGATGTTCATTTGACTAGACCGAACAAATCCGAGTGAATTAACTCTAATGATTTCTTTTCTCTGAACTTTGATTCTTTGTATGGTAATTGATGAGCTTTACCATATTGATATCCAGCGCAAATGTTTATTTTGACTTCAGGTTGAGGAAGGCCTTTGAGCATAGATTTTCTCTCTAATCACCTTCAACTTGGGGTAGCCATCATGTCCCAATCTTGCATGTCATCGATCTGCTATCTCATTCTTTTTAGTCTTGTCTACATAGGCAAACTATGCAGATAGGGGTAAATGAACTCCACTCTTGGCTCTTCCATCGTTGACTTTCCTATTACCTTAACAACTTTATAGACTCACATCTTTTGACCTAAACAAAACGTAGTTTCTTGATGTTGTTCGTTGTGACACTGACAATAAGTTCTTCATTATACTTGGTGTACGATAAACATTATGTAGTGCACATTGTCAGATTTATTACCAAGCATGATTGTCGTATTGTCGACCTGAGTAATTGGCAACTATAGGTTGTTGGTTGTGTGTACCACACGACTTCTATTGTGCTCTTTCTTGTCTTGAAATTTTCTCTGGTACCTAGACAACGGAGCAAGCAACCACATGACTGGAGATCGAGCAAAGTTCAAGGAACTTGATGAGAAGTTCATTGGAAACGTGAAGCTTTGCGACAGATCAATTGTACTGATCCAAGGAAAATGATATATCTGGTTTCAGTGTAAGAAAGATGATCAACGTTTATTGACCAAGGTGTATTACATCCCGAGTTTGAATAACTATATTATTAGCATTGGTTAAATGACAGAAGAAGGTAGCAGAGTGGAGATAGTTGGCCCGTTCCTCAGAATATATGACCAAAACGAAGCCTTGTTGATGAAGGAAAAATGGTCGCAAAACCGCCTATATAAGGTACTATTGAAAGACTATCAACATGTTCTTTATTGGCGTTGGCAGCAAGAAAGTGAAGAAGAAACCAACTGGTCAAGAGAAAAAGGAATCCATAAATAAATCGAAGAAGCAACCAGAGGTTGCTTCAGTCAGCGAAATGCAACCTACTAGTTCATGTGTTTCAGTAGACTTATCAGCTTAACCAAAGGAGGTCTAGAGGAAGACTACCAAGGCATAAGAGAAATGAGACTTCAAACTTGTCATCTCAACCAAAGAAACCAAGAGACAGACCTAAAAAGAAGGTTGGAACACAAAGGAGCACGTTATAAGAATTTTCTACATGTAAGCCTAATGATAAATTTGATGCACATAAGGGAGGAGTGGAAGAAATTGCATTTTGCAAAATTAAAATTTCTTCTGAAGAAGATAAAGTTGACTAGGGACCAAGCAAAGTCGAAACTAGAGAGTAACATGTAGGCATTCTCACCAAGACACTAGCGAGGATTAAAGTTACAGACATGTGAGAGTTTCTCAAAGTGAAGAATCTCGAGCAAAGTCAAGCTTACGATGAAAATGTGAGTTAAAACTTGACTTAGCAAAAGAAGTTATTAACCTAGAGTAATTTTAGGATAATTGTTCAGAAGTTATTGACTTGAAGTTTAATATTTAATTAAGAAGAAGTATTAGTAATTGCTTAACTTGAGGAGACAAATAGGAACTTGAGAAAACCGTTTAGGAACTTGAGGAGAAAGTTTAGGAGATCAGATATGCTTTCTTCACTATAAATACTCAGGATATGTACGTTATTTTCACAAAAACAAAGAGAACTAAAAAGCATAAGTGCTTAAGGTTTTTGTTCCAAAAAGCTCTTTCCCCTCGAGTTGTTCTTCCGCTTCAGTTATTTGTTTCGACATATTTCGATCGTGGGCCATTTCCAACAGACATGTGCTCAAACAATTATTGGGTTTGGCCCTATTAAGCTAATGATGATCTTTTAACAATACACCCTACTAGAAAGTAGTCTAAGAACCTCTTTGAAGATTTGGTTCATGAAAAACACAAGCTATGAAGCACTAGTGAGTCAAAATACGTCATAGTAACTTCTAACAACTAGGTCGACAGGTTTTTTTTTTTTGAAATGTTGTCTTTCTTGGCTCTTATACTTGAGGGAACCTTTGTTTCTAGACGAATACATGTTCTTCATTGCTACCTTGGTCAATTTTGATATTCAATATATCGTCCCATGACCTAATTCTCTCCTTTTAATGATCAAAGCTAATACACTCACTAGACAACATGACTGCTAATTCATTCTATTCCTACCTCAAGAAGTAGAAGTGGGTTCATGACTTGGCTCTGAAATCAATTAAGAAATCACCGCAAATACTTAACTCAATCTTAATTCTAATTTTCTCACTTTCTTTAAGATGACATGTTTTCTTCTATTATTAGATCAATGGTTTAATCAATTCGGATATTACTTTGATCTCCTTGTCCTTGTCCGTACAACCTCAAGATTTTATTTATATACTTTTCCTATAATCACGATCATTCATTGAAAAGGGATTATTTCTTTCAAGTCCCTTTATAACACTAGGAGAGATTTAGTAGAACTTTCCTTCAAATCTAATACTTCATGAATGTTGTTACTAGCTTGGTATGTGGGAGCCTCAAGCGATTTGAAAAATTAGTTTCAAGCAAGCTAACATGAAACATTAAATAAGGTAATATCTTTAGAACATTAGGATATAACTAAAAAGTCTGCTACTAACACTCATACTCGCTTAGAGTAGCCTAGATCCACTAAATAGAGAACTAATTACATTATACTATTAAACCATGTTCGTGTAGAAGTATCAAGAGGACTATCATAGGTACGACGTCTAATTTGTTTAGAAATAATTATTACATTTTAGTCATGTGAATCCTCCACTCTGCGTACTCTCAATTTGTGGTCTCAGAGCTTTAGGTCGTAATTTGAAAATCTCATATCGTAGTCTATCTCAATACAGCCTATAAAACTTCGTTCATGATCGTATCTTCTTATCCAAATCATAGCTCAAAAATCATCTCATAACTCTCGCACCATAGTCATTCTCAAACTTAGCTTTATATCTTTCAATTCATGCCAAGGTGAGAATGTTTTCTATATTTCACTATTCCCAAAAGCTCAAGCTTCATTAAAGACACTCATGGTGTTTTTAAACTAGTTCAAGTGTACCATGTTTGAACTTTTATGGGTTAGCTCATAAATTCTCATTTGGTAAGCTTAAACCATTTTTTTTTTCATACCAACACTACGATTTTACAATTATCTATTTTATCTATTTTGTAATTATGAATTTTTCCTTTGACACTATCGCTCTTAATATCTATGGTAGTCAATAGGATATTATTGTCAACAAAGCCTCTTTGGTCATTTTCAGTTGAAGCAATTTACTACTATATGTGGGTATATCTTCTTTCTTATTTTTTTTTTTCGTCTCTAAGGTTAGAACGCTCTTGGCTTCTTGGCCTTTGATCTCAAATAATTAATTAATTGATGTTTTGAAGATAACAAGCCTACCTTTAATTATTTTAAACTGTAAAGTTTGGAATAACGATTCCAACATCTTTTGAGTCACTGTATTGATAAATAATATTTAGAGTATATATTATTTATGGAATATATCTTAGATATTATATCTTAATATTCTTTATTTATGATTTGATTTACAATTTATTTTATTCTCAATATTTAATTATTTTATATTTTTCTCATTTGTACGCATTAGTTGCTAGCTTGTATCCTATTTAAGCTTATGAGTATCAATGAGAATACACACCTTCCCAATTATATTTCTATTTATGTTTCTCATTCTTAACATGGTATCAGAGCACCTATTTTGGTATTCTTAAATATCAAAATTTTCTCTAGGGCGGAATCAGCCAAATCCAGCTTCAAAATTTCGGATGTTGATTTAACACATCCTTATTATATTCATCACTCTGATCAGCCAGGATATGCACTTGTTCAAATCAAATTAAATGGAACAAAGTATCAATCCTGGAGTAAATCAGTTATGCATGCTCTTATTGCCAAAAAGAAAATTGGCTTCATTGATGGCACAATTGAAGAACCGTCTCAAGATGCAAATTCAATTGAATTTGAACTATGGAATCAGTACAATAGTATGACAATATCTTGGTTAACTCATTCAGTTGAAGCAGATATCGCTGAGGGTATTATTCACACCAAGACAACTCATCAAGTGTGGGTTGATCTTCACTATCAATTCTCACAAAAGAATGCTCCAACAATTTTTCAGAAAAAAAAGTCTATAGCAATGATGTCATAGGGAACCATGACACTGTCAATATATTTCACCAAGCTCAAAGCACTCTGGGATGAATTAGAAGCATACCGCACACCATTTACCTATAATCAACGTCAAATACATGTTGATCAACACGAAGAAGACAAGTTGATGCAACTACTCATGGGGCTTAATGAGTCTTATAAAACTGTGAGATCTAACATATTGATGATGACTCCATTACCTAATGTGAGGCAAGCCTATTCATTACTTGTACAATGAGAGATGCAACGTCAGGTAACTTCCGAACCTACTAAGAATTTCTCGATTGCATCAGCAGTGTAGAAGAAAACAACATATTCAAAATTCTCCAAGGATAAATCATGTGAACATTGCAATAAAAGTGATCATACAATTGATGAGTGTCGATTCCTTAAGTTTCACTATAAATTTTGTGATAGAAGGGGACATACAGAAGATCGATGTCAATAGAAAAATAATTCTAGAAGGGCAGTCTAAATCAATCAACGCAACAATCGAGGATATGTCCGATGTTTCTCAGTTGAATACAGAAGAACAGTCACCTAATTTCATCTCAAATTTTTCTTCTGAGTAATTACAACAGATTGTACAAGCCTTATTTGCACTCAATCATTGTCCTTTTGGTAATTCTGATAATAACATCAATGTTGCAGGTTTGTTTCTAGTATATGCATTATCTATTAACTCTACGGTTCTAATCCATGGATTCTCGATAGTGGAGCTACGAATCATATAGTATCCAAAGCTATGACTGAACCAAAGGCTACCACCATATCTATAATAAATTTGCCTAATGGAGGGACAATACACATGTCATATACTGGCAATGTTTCTTTTAATCCTGACCTTAAATTAAACAATGTTTTATGTGTGCCTTCATTCAATTTAAATCTAATGTCTATCAGCAAACTTACCAATGACTTGAAATGTTATGTGACCTTTTATCCTGATTCTTGTGTTATGCAGGACTTGGCTACGAGGAAGATGATTGGCTCGAGTAAACAATTCGGAGGTCTCTATCATATTTCTTCATCTCCAATCAAATCTTCAGCAAATCAAGTATCTCATTCATATGATTTGTGGCATTTACGCCTAGGTCATCCTTCTCCTTCTCGTTTTAAATTTCTAGCTGACCAATTGCATCTTAATAATGCTACTCTTTCTCATAATTGTAGTATTTGCCCATTAGCAAAACAAACTAGGTTGTCTTTCCCAAAAAGTTCAATAACAACTCATTCTTCCTTTGATCTGTTACATTGTGATGTTTGGGGACCACATAAAATTCCAACTCATTCTAGTTTGCGTTTTTTTCTCACTGTTGTTGATGATTTTACTTGATGTACTTGGGTTTTTCTTATGTAACACAAATCAGAAGTACACCATTTGTTAGTAAACTTTGTTAAATTCGTTCAAACTCAACTTCATACTACTATCAAGATAGTTAGATCAGACAATGGGACTGAGTTCCTATCTTTGCGACCATTTTTACTTCTTGTGGCATTGAATTTCAGCGCACTTGTGTCTGTACTCCACAAAAAAATGGAGCCATAGAACGTAAGCATCATCATATCCTAAATGTAGCTAGGTCTCTTCTTTTTCAGTCACAGGTTTCACTTAATTTTTGGGAGAATGCATTTTAACTGCTATTTATCTTATAAATAGAACACCATTACCATTGTTATCTAACAAGACACTCTTTGAAGCAATCTACAAACGACCACCTACATTTCACCATCTTAAAGTTTTTTGTTGTAAGTGTTATGCAACTGTAGTACATCTGAAGCAAAAATTTGAACCTCGGGCAATTCCTTGTGTTTTCATAGGATATCCTTGTGCTCACAAAGGTTACAAGTTGTATAACATGCAATCTAAAAAATTCTTTATCAGTTGTGATGTTAAATTTTGTGAAGATGATTTTCCTTTTTCATTAGCTTCACAAACTTTGACATTAGCTCCTTCAACTCCCATTTTACCATTTCATGATCCATCCTACTCAAACATCCATTCTAATCCTTCTATTCCTTCGTCGTCTCCTTCACCTTCTATTCCTTCTCCAAGTTCATAAGTTCCAGATTCACCAGATTCACCCACTAAATCTAATCTTATCCCACCTGATACATTAGTTCCACTCCACGTTCTATTTGTACCAAACAACCTCCAGCTTGTTATAATGATTATGAGATGTCTTTTGGAGCCAATCATTTGACCTCTAGCTCAAGTCCCAACATTAGCACTAGGTATTTCCTTCATCATTACCTTTCATTCTCTCGTTTTTCTGCTACTCAACGTGCTTTTCTAACTCTTATTACAATCCAGATAGAACCTAAAACCTATGATGTGCCGTTGGCAACCCATTATGGCAGCTGGTTATGAATGATGAAATTGCAGCTTTGGAACCTAATCATACTTGGTCTCTCGTTCCTCTACCACCTGGCCATAAAGCTATTGGCTGTCGTTGGGTGTACAAGATTAAACACAACTCTAATGGTTTTGTTGAACATTATAAAGCTCGACTGGTAGCAAAGGGATACACTCAGGTTGAAGGTGTTGATTACAAAGAGACATTTTCTCCTACAGCGAAACTTACTACACTTCGTTGCTTACTCACTATTGTTGTTGCTCAAAAATGGTTCACTGATCAGTTGGATGTTCAAAATGTCTTTCTCCATGGTAATCTAGACGAGGAAGTCTATATGTCTTTACCACCAGGTATTCGCTAACAGGGGGAGAATACAGTATGTCGGCTCCATAAATCTCTTTATGGTTTAAATAGGCTTCTCGCAATTGGTTCTCCATATTCTCTACCACTATACAAAATGCAGCTACACTCAGTCCAAAGCAGATTACTCTTTATTTACTAAGAGTAAAAGTACTTCTTTCACTACAGCTCTTATCTATGTTGATGATATTCTGTTGACATGCAATGATCTCAAAGAAATTCAATATCTTAAGACTAGTTTACTCGAGAAATTCCTTATCAAAGATTTAGGGAATTTGAAATATTTCCTAGGTATTGAATTTTCTAGGTCTAGAAAGGTAATCTTTATGTCTCAAAGGAAGTATGCTCTAGACATTCTTCAAGACACAGTCTTACAGGAGCACGTCAAGAAAAATTGTCTATGGAGCAAAATCTGAAACTTTCTTCAATAGAAGGAGAAAAGTTGAATGATTCAAGTAAATACAGACGGTTGGTTGGCAGATTAATATATTTAGCCGTTACTAAGCTTGACATAATGTATTCAGTTCGTATGACTAGTCAATGTAACGCCACAAAAAAAAGGGGGGGGGGGGGGG